>NC_079468.1:21537945-21845534 GCF_026250575.1 Diorhabda carinulata
AATGAATTATAAAGCATCCAAATCAATCATTAGAAAAATTAGATCGACATTTATCAGTCGAAACTGACGTCAAAAACTGATAATGGGGCCCCGCAGTTTCATAATTCCTTTTTACGATGCCAGACAATCAATCTAGCGAAACGATAACAAAAATAATAAATCCATGGTCAACGGACCCCAGACAATGAATCATGAAATTGTTTTTCGACTTCATTCACCGAAATGATATATTGTGGAGATTTTTAAGTGCTTACATGTTTTTTTAATACGAGGTCTGGCTATTAAATAACGAGACTGTGCGCCTAGAGGGCGTCCTAACCGGGGTAAAAAACGAGTAGTGCGTTGGGTGTCTAGATATCTTGTCTATGCATCTCCCAAAACACGTTTCCGTCACTATTTTAGTATTTCTACAGTAACGGTTTGAATCGAACGTGTCTTTTTTTCTCGTACCATGTGTGACGAAAAACGGGAGCAACGTTAAATCTCAAATTTCTCGTTAAATTGAGAAAAACTCCGACTGAGTGCTGTAAATTGTTGCAAGAGGCCTATGGGGACAATTCTCTATCTCGTGTGCGTGTTTTGACCGGTGTAAGCCCTGTAAGTCAGACTATCAACCAGACTTACTATTTGTCAGTGTTGGCAACACTGCGAGAACAAGTCCGATTTTGCACCAGGACAACGCACCTGCCCACAACGCGCTATCTGTGAAGTAGTATTTGGCCAGTAAGCGTGTATTCCATTGCTCGAACACCCGCCGTACTCACCAGATTTATCACCGTACGACTTTTTTTGTTTCCGAAGATAAAATATGCTTTGAAAGGGACCCGATTTTAGTCGATGGAAGTGGTGAAGCAAAAAAACAGAAGGGCTCCTAAAGGCACTCACCAAAGAAGACAATGACAAAACAAAAAACCCAAATGGTTGCTGAGTTAGTCGGTGTATTAATTCGCAACGACAACTGACGAACTGGTTTGTCTCGGTATCGATTTTTGGGAAAACTGTTCTAATTTTGAATGATATTTACTCTACATTATGAAAATATGACAAAATTAGGCTTTCCAAAGCACGTAATTCAATATGGTGTGTTTCAAGATTTTGGATGTGTTTTTTTTTAAAGTTTTTTAGAGGTTTAATAGTTATTTACGTTCATAAGTCCGGGATGTGATTCAGTACGGTACGAGATAGTATTTATGGACGAGGCGACGAAGGAGCCGAGTCAAGAATACCTAATCGAGTACCGTAATAATAACTTTCACGGACATATAAGTATAAGAAGTTGAAACATTTGAAACGGCCCAGTCAAAGACTATTTACTGGTGAAAGTTCTCGCATTAATTGGTATTGTCGGAGGTTGTCGAAGGAAGACATTTACAATTTAGAAGTAGACGATGTAGAGGATACTGGTTCTGAGTTATTGGTTCGTATTAATCACACAAAAACACATGTTCGACAGGTTTTTAATGTGAACAACAGCAATGCAGTGCAATATTTGGATGTGTAAAAGAAAATATAAAAATTTGCGAAAACACCTTTCACTAAAAGCACTTTTGGTAGGCTACAGACAAGGAAAATGCATAGGTCAAAGAGCTGGAATACACATTGTTGACGGGGCACCTAAAAAAATTGCTGAATTCCTCAATCTTGAGCATCCAGAAAAGTACAACGGACATTTCTTCGAAAGGACGCTGTTGACTCACGCTGGGGCTGATATCGATGTTTTAAAACGGCGTGGTTGATGGTGGATGAAGAGTTCATGAGAGGCTGAAAAATACGTGGAAGAATCCGTCGAGAGCAAAAAGAAAATAACAAGAACGATACAAGAGGGTGAAACTTTTGTACAATAAAAAAGTAGATCCAGTAATTCCTCCAATTCCTTCAATAAATGTGACAGTAGTTGCACCATTACTGTTAACATTCAAAAATAAGAATAAAAGTTTAGTTATATATGTTAATTGATTTTTTATTTCCAATTATTTCAGTCTAAGATGTTAACGAAGATTATATTTACATCTTTTTCTTTTTTCCAGATACTTCGAACTCATTCAAATCCACGGTAAATTGGATCCTTTGGTGAATGTCGACTTGAAACCGGAAAAAAGAGTCAAAGTCAATTTTATATGTGGTGATGTAAGCGAAATGAGATCATTGGATCTATTTAGAACCGTATGGGACTTGAAGGTGAAATTAGAAGGATTCGCTGGATTTTCCGCTTCTAAAATGAGACTTTTTTATGTCGACCAGGATTTGCGAGATATACAGGTATATAAAAAATACGATGAATTATTTTAATTTGAATTGATATTCTTCAAATTAGTTAAATTCATAATTCGAACGTAACGTTGTCTTCTTAATGTTATAAATGGCATCAAAACGATAAACTTTTGCACATTTTTTTGATTTTTGTTCAAAGCTAAACTCACATGGGGCTAAATCTGGTGAGAAAGTCGGATATTGATAGGCTTTAAGCGACTAAAAAGCAACTTGGGATGCAGAACTTTGTCATGTTGAAGAAGACCCTGTAGACTCTGAGAAGAAAACAGAGCTCCATTGTCCAATTAAAGTCGTTTCAAGCTCGGTGCGCTGGGTTAAAATTGGAAACAGTAACTGGCCTTTTTGGCTCAAAGTTAACTGCCTCGAGTATTCATTTGACTAGATAGCCACCCACAGCTACTCCTCGCGTTTCTATGAGGACTCTTGTTTGGGGGACGCAATAGATCCTTTGGGTCGAAGTGTATATGACACCCCAATATCCATATACACACAAATATTATTTCGATGTCGTTTAATTACACTATCCTTAATTATTATATTGGTGTTTTTATATGATACAACAATTTTTGTTTCAGGGGCCGGAGTTGATGAAATTTCCCAACAAGCGATTATACAGTTATAATATTCGTAATGGAGATGAAATAATAATAGACTGTAAAAAGAAACCTAGTGAATCTAAGTGAATAACTTGAAATTAAGCTGTGGTTGAAAACTAAATGAGATTGTGTTTATTAATCAAATATCGATTAAATAGACCTTAACTTGAAAGACTTGACAATATTTTAAATCTGGAAGCCGAAAATGAGTAAAAACGACAAGGCTTTAAGTGAATTTCAATATGATTCTGTAAAAAATGGAATAATAAACTCGATAACAATCCATAAACTTTTCAAATAACCCTTGTATATGGACAACTGGTTGATTAAAATTGAAAAAATATTTTCTAGAATATTCACTTTTCAATTTGATATATTCTGTTTCTATTTTTTCTGAAAAGTTAATTGAAGAGAATTTGATTTATCCTGTAAAGAATTTACTAACTGGATTAGTCAAAACTGTTGCAGATTGTTAATCCTTTTGTGTTTCAACATTAAAGTTTACCATCGTGTATATGTAAAAAAGGTCACTAATTAAAATTGATTATTTTGATAGAAGGATATCAGTATAATTTGGTTTCATAACAGATTTTGTACAAGGTGTTGGTATATTGTTCATTTTTTATTAAAAAGATAGCAGTGATGCAATCACTCACTTATTTTGGTGTTGCTCTAAACTTTAAAAATTTGATGATGTTCATAAAGGAATGAATAACTGTGATATATGTTATAAAAATTTTGGGAATAACTATACCGATCAATTTTGCTTTGAAAATTAAAACGGAAATGAGATAATTACCAACAATATGATTAAATCTAATGTAAATATTGAATAATTTTAAGGCAGCTTTAAGCTATTTTCAATGAAAATTATGTAACGTTAAAAATATTGGTGCCAATAAAAAATATATATGCTGTTTGTTTTTTTTCTTTATAAAAAATACATTAAACCATTTGCCTATCAATTACATTATTACAATACAAGAATTCAAAGCAGTAAAACAAAATTAGACAAATTATTCGATTTATTGGTTTTCTCTTCCTTCTTTAATATGATATATAAATAATATATAAAGTTTAGTTTTTTGTTCATGATTTCCAGACGGTATAATTATAGTATGACTAGTATTTTATGTCATCGCTTCAAATTTAGTAATTTCTAGTATGTTTCAGGTTTCTTAAAATGATCCTCCTAGTTTAATAATACGTATCCAAAACAACAATCTAGATATTTTTTTGAGGTTGCATTTTCGTGAACATATTACAGGGATTGTAACAACAGATCTTAAGTGATTGCGAAAATCCCTCTCTAAGATAAATTTTGTGTGATTGGGTAGACACCATAAAATTGAGAGAAGTACTACAGAAATTAGTCCCATTGGTTTCTGAGTTTATAAATATTCTTTGCATGAGTGTATGTTGGGCGGCTGGGTTGGTACATCGGCCTTCTTGCCTTGCCCTTATCTCGCTCTTTGAATCATCTTCTTTCTAAATAAACAGAGTTGAACTCTTCTTATGCTTGTTACTTGTAAATAAAATATTCACTGTTACATGATAAAATTTTTATTTATTTGAAATAAACAAATCATTTAAAGTACTTCTAATATCGAACAACGTTAAAAATATAAGTATTTACACTTACTACATTTATGGTTATATCACGTGTCGGTACTACTTAAAATTATTTTTACGTCTAAATTTGTTGATTATATTTTATAGTACAATAAACATACAACAGTTAAATTTATTGGATCGTGTTTTATAATATTATTTTAATCATGAAATTAAAATTCACGATCGCTTAGTACCACTGGTGCAATCAATGTCCAGCCATATAGCAATAAGCAAAGCCAGCTGGAAATCGTCTTTACCCACATGGAAGCTGCATTATAATGAAGATTTTCCAGGCTTGAATTCGGACTGCAATATAAAAAAAAACACAATTCAAGTTAACACAGTTATAAAAACTAATAATAGTTGCTAAATAATTAAATTATTAAATTCGATCTATATTGAAACAATCTATAAGTTGATGTGTTGGTTCTAGAGCAGTTTCCTGCTCCTATCTGGTGTACTAAGGTCTCTTTCAGGGAAAAATCCTTTTCAACTATTTCTTAGGCCCGTCTTTTTGTGTTTTCGGGCTCCACGAAGAGAATTAATGACGTGGTTTTCAAGTATAATTTGGTGTAGGATTTCTTCTTGATAGAACTTTGAGATAAATGTAAAGTGTTTGTCACATACATGGCGCATCAGTAATAAATCCAAATGGTTTTAAGTATGATTTTGTAAAATGGAAGCTTGATTTCCAAGTGTAGTTTGGATTTCGTGATGAGTAGCCAGTATAGTTCCTGTATTCAAACAAAGATTGATTTGTTTGCGTTTTTCAAGTATATGTTCTATCCTCGTAAGTCTATATGTGCTCTTAAAGCCTGTATTGCACTATAATAGTTCTATGTCATATATAAAATAAACTCCTGGACAAAATTAACGCACCATTCCTATTTTTCACGATATTCTTTATTTATTGATATAAGTACGGACTATGGTCCTTGTTTGACAGCGACAGTTGTTATATAAGTTAACTATAGTATCACATAATCTTGTTTTGACAGCAATTCGTATTAAACCTCATTTTAGACTAAAAAATTTCCTTAAAAAGTGCTTATTAAAGCAAAGTTTTTGTTGGAAGCAAGCTGTTGATTGTGCTGCATTGAATTTGGCAACTTCAACAATAAGGACGATTCGACTGTTTGTGACAATTATTTTGATGGTGAATTGTTCAATTTTATTTGTTAAATTTTACCATTTGACAAGGGTTGACAAATGATCGTTTCCTGTGTTTCCTATTAGTTCAGATCGTATAAGGTACCATGATGTATGTTGGGAATTTAATCTTCGTCTTTAAGTGCAGTAAATACCTTATTGAAAGTCAGAATGTCTTTATTAGAATGAATGTTATTTTCTATCGTCCATGTCTTGTTAATCTCTTCAATATTTCGGTGGTATCAAAATCTCAACAGAAAATTATTTTTGACATACTATTCTATACTTTTTGGAAGATTTAAATGAATTTTTATCGTTACTGCTTGTACCGGCCCCCATCTTTATTGGACAGGCCCACAAATAATGCAATTGCTATTCCTTTTTTTTTCAATTATAAAATAAATATAATTTTTGTTTTTATTTCTTCACAAATTTGACGGTTTCGCTAAAAAAATCCAAAATACCAAAAAATTATAAACAAATCGGTAGTTCAAAACACACTTTAATAGTGGAGTTTCCTTAACCACTACCACTTACTTTTAATGTAATATAGTGACTGATTAATTTCATTTTTATTTTGTTAGACAATAGTATGATTATTATTAACAATTGAGGTACTTACTTGAACCAATTAGTAAGAGTCATCATTACATACAGAGTGGCCAAAGCAAACATGACGTGGAAGAAACTCCAACTGTAAGCAACCGTTTCTTCCTCGTTATCCCAAACTTTTTTGTCGCCACTCTCACCACCATCATTACCTGCGATAGGAGCATAGGGTTCTTCTCATTTTTTTAAATAGCAAGAAAAGAAAAAAAATAAACAAATGAAACATATATAGTGGATGGCCCAAGGCATTATGATCGTTGTAGGTACAAATAGATTAATCAGTTAAAATATTCAGTTGTATTTTACCTGAATTTTTAAATAAAGAAATTACCAAAAAAATCACATTAATAATATGGTTTGAGGAAAAAATTGTTTTATACAATTTTTATTATAATTTTTTATTTTTATGATCAATATTTATAAGGAAAAATTTTTTTAAAATTCAAAAATTTTGTAAGTAGTTTAAACATTTCAATAAGGCTGCGTGACATAATAGGTATAAATAAACACTTTCAATTAAATATTTTACTTTCATATCAAGAACTTGTGAAATAAATAAAAAAATACTTTTTAAAAAATGCAAGTACCCCATTTCCATTTTCATTCACAAAAGTTGCTTTTCCATTAATAATAAGAAATTTTCATTTATTTAATACGAGGGTGGTTCCAAACCAGAGGTTTGAAATTGTTCACCGTTGAGAAACGTTGCCGTAAATGCATTGATCAAGATATGCATCAATTTGAACACAAGTAATGAAGCCAGACTCAAGAAGTAAACACAAGCAATGAGTCGATGTTGAGATGAAACTAGTTCTCAAAAGACCGTAGCGACGGTTAAAGAAGAAAAAGATAAAAAAATAGTACATTTGAAAACAAATGTTCAAAATGTGCAACCTCCAGCCAAAATACAAATATCCACTGACACCCAATAAATGCTGAAAGTGTTTACATAAGTTTTTAGGTGTGACATAGTAATGATTAATACTTCAAAGGTCATTTAAAATAAACATACTTCTTATTATTAAAGGGAAACTTGTAGTGTAATTAGAGACGAATTATGGACAAAATAAATTTCATTTACGACCTTTTGATTTATTAACAACAGAAATCATGTTTATAAGAACTTTTAGATTACTTTGGTAAAATCCGGTATAAAGTAGCAGAAATTGTAGCAAACAATTAAAATTGTTTCATTTGTTTCATACTATTAACAGTGAATGTTGTAATTTGTTAAAAATTAATTAAAGGTTTCAACTGGGAAAGCTCTCGCTAATGATAATAGCAAAAGCATTAAAAGTTGTAGAACATGTACATGGGAAAATAAGGAAATTATAGAAATTTTTAGAGGTTATAAAACTTTCGGTATATATTGAATACTAATATAATTAATTAATAGAAGTCTTCGAGAATCATACAAAACAACATGAAGAGCTTGATTCAAATCTCTTGTTCTTCGATTAACTAACCCAAAGGTCTTCAAACTTTGAAGCCTTCGGGCCAAAACAATTTTTTCGGTATGTTCCAAGGGCCAAAACAATTTTAATTTTTCTGTAGATATTTTTAAAGGAGTTGAAAATGCAATTAATAAAAAGAACCTTCGATGGAAAATTTTGAAATCTATCACCTAGAAGCAAAAATAGAGTGGTCACACTTGTGTCAAATGCTGTTGGTCAAAAATCCTTGTAAGGAAAATGTTTAGGTTTGTCTGAAGTTCTAAAATCAGTAAAATCAGATCCACGGGGCTAAATAAACCTCTAGTTTATTGAAGAGATTGGAGAAAATGACTTGCCATATGAGTTGTGGAAAAGTCCTTAAGGGCTTTTATCAAATTCGAGCAGAGATCGAAATTTTTTTGAATGAGAAGCATCGCCCTTGTGCCGATTAACGTAATAGTTAATTGCTGTGGAAAATAAATATGCTTAGGCTTAGAAATTTTAGTTAAATTTTCTGAGTCATCAAAGTTTTACCTTGCAAGTAATAAGAACTGAGTAATTATCATTCTTTGTTTTTGTTCTCTTCCATTCAATTTATCACAACAATAGTAATAACAGTAAAATATTGGCTTTAGTGAGCTAGATTGATGACATTAGTCTTAAGGTGTCGCAGGACGGATCGATGACACTGGCGGGCCAAATTTGGATACCCCTAAACTAACCCAAAGAGGAATGATTCCCAATTACCATATATTATTATAATTTAAACTACTAATCAATTAATGAACATTAATATTATGATAGATAATAGCAAAGTTAGAGTCGAAGGCCTAGACTAAGGAATAAATAACAAAAATAACAACATTAAAGAAGGAAAAGCATTTAAAAATTAAATTAAACAAAACAGTCTAATTGTCGATCACTCAGTGTAAATTCAATGGCTTGGTTGCAGCAGCTTCTGCGGAGAACACCTCGAAATAAGTGAATAATTTTCGCTTGGGGAACACGCTACCGTCTCCCAAGCCGAAATGCTGAGAGATGGCAACGAAATTCAGATCCGGTCATTCGGGTAAGGATGAAGCGGCCTCGATCACCAGACTGGGATCGGTAAATTCACCAATGGGCCCAGAACTCATCTAGATGTAACCAAAAGTGTTGCCTCAACTGTCTACTCGCAAAGCAAGCTCGGCGGATATGGATAGAGACAAGCTAAGACACATATAGAGGGGCATTCTGCCTTTCTGACCAAACAATTGTTACAATTCGACAGGGCGAAATTCAACTAGTGACTGGACGTTATCTCCACATTATCGGCATCAATGACACATGCGCATTTCAAACACTTAGGCAAGCCTCACATTTTTCATAATGATATCAAAAGATTCAAGCCAAAGCGCCTGATCAGCATCTTAAAGGACATCGGCATTTGGTAATGTCATCTCCACATTATGGACATCACGGTCTCCTTTCTTTGTAGAAGTGCAATCCTGAGGAATCAGGCAGGTACCACTATTGCACTAGCTTTTTAACATAAAAAAAATCAAAGTAACTTGTGTTTTTACTAGTTATTGTCAAATCTAAAGAAAAATAATTGATAGCATTTTCGAATTTGAAGAAAGCAATATGCGTAGCTAAAAGCGTTAAAATAATTTGATTTACTCTTTGTATTGAATCTCTATACTTGATGGTAGCAATATTTATTGAATAATATTTGTCTTTTTTCTTATTAATTTATAAATAATTGATTGCAACATTCACTGTTTCCGAAAGTCTTTGAAAAATTGAAAAATTATCCTACCTTCATTTTCAACTAAACTGTCAGTTCCGTAATTTACTGGATAACAAAAAAGATAAATCGAAATTAGAATACGTATAAATATATATTCGAATAAATTAAAAAGTAAGCATCACATTAATCACTACACAATGCCAAGGATAACCATTCACTAAGAAAACAAGCTACAAGCATGGCCAATCGAATTTAAGAGTATAAAGCAAAATTTTCGGAATAGCAGCTGATCCCAAAGCAGTTATTTCGAAGCAATACTTATTTGAACTGAGACATTAAGCATTTAGAAGCAGACTGAATATACATGGAATGAAAAGGTAAAAATAGTACAGAAGAATTCCTTAAGAATATTGATTTAATTAAACTTTCCACACCCATAAACTAGATATAATTTTAGAGATTAACTTTTCCGTTTTCAATAGGTTAGGTTTGGTGTAGATAATACCAAACCTTACCTAATAGAGGAAGAGTGACCAATTTTAGGTGGTTATTTCAAAAGTTACGAAACTTTCTACAGTAAATCCTCTATACCTACCGAAAATAAAAAGGCACTTCTGTAAACCCTGTGTGGTAAACTACCCTAACATTTTAAGAAGGGTGAGAAATAAGATTTATTTTAGTTAAAGTTAGGAAATTACTTTTGACAGTATTTTCTCTTCATGGAATTTTTGCCATCTCTCTTAATTGTTGCTATGAATATTTTGAAAAAAAATCTATTTTTGTCATTTCTTCTTTTTACAGAATAAATAAAATAAATAAACAATGAGTAATATGCAATGGCAGAAAGAAATTCCATCACCAACAGTCTGCCATAGCCAAAAACGCGGGCACAATATGATAAGCCACCCCACAACGATCATCTTGAAGAGACTCGGAAGAGTTTCTATGGAATAAGTATGCAAATGCATTATTTTCATGAAAAATCAATAGATAAAATGAATATTCAGTAATTTTTGTAAGGTTAGGTTAGAGACTGAAATAAAGGTAAACAAAAATAATTTTCTTCAATCAAATATGTTAATTGGACTTGTTCGATAGATTTTCAAATGTAAAAATTAGATTCTAGTCCAATTAACCTAACCTAATTTTCATTTTATCTATTGATTTTTCGTGTAAATAATGCATTTGCATATTTTTTACACAAACTCTTCTGCGCATTCGTCAATCATCATGACTTTTCACACACAGATAGATCTTGATGAGATCTATCGAACAAAGTGATCCATGGTTCAATATCTATTAGCCTTCCTGAGATAATGGCCACTTCCGGTATCTCCGGAAGTAATGTTTTAAAATGATCGTTGTGGGGTGGCTTAACCTACTTGTGCCCACGTTTTTGGCTCTGGTAGACTGTTGGTGATGGAATTTCCTTCTGGCATTGCATATTATTAATTGTTTATTTTATTTATTCAATTATAATTTGAAGACTGATGAAATGACAAAAATGGATTTTTATATCAACAAAATAAATCTTTTTTCTTACCCTTCTTAAAATTTTAGGGTAGTTTATCACACAGGGCTTTCAGAAGTAGCTTTTCATCTTTAGTAGGTATAGAGGATTTGCTGTAGAAAGTTTCGTAACTTTTGAAATAACCACCTAAAATTGGTCACTGGCTCTTGATCTATAACAAACACAATAAATCTGTTTCTTGTCAATGTCAACTAATTTCTCATGTTTGGTGGCTTTGACTTACAAATTTTTGCCTATATCGGGTACATTTTTTTTTTGGGTATAGTACTCAAAAGCATCACTCATAGTCACTATTAAAAACATGATTCTTTACACAACTGTTACTTAGTAGTAAGTTCTTAAATCGAATTCAAACGACTCGTATACTTGGCAAATACAGAATTACTACTTTTAGATCAGCTGCCATGACAAATATTTCATACTCAAATAAATATATACAAAAATCATATTAGGATCAAAAAAATTATATAAATATAATTACCTGCTCCGGTATCTTTAGCTAACATACTTTCTGACATTGTAATCTTGGAGGATTTGCTTGCGGAACGAAGTGAAGAATATAGAACACAACACATCCAAATAATCAAACCGATAATATCGAATCCACTGCTACCTTTCGAAGTAGTATGTTTTCCAAAGATACCCCACATACCAGGGTTACATTCTTCTAAAATAGAAAAATAACTGCTGTTACATAAAGATCAATACCGTGAAATGAGGTCACTTTATCTGGGTAAGTGAGTTTGCAAATTTTGGAATGTTTACAAAATATTTTTTAAAGAATTGGCAACAATGTTATCCGGAGATTTGGCGCTAAAGGTAACTGAATTGTGTCTAAACACTGTAAGAGTTCATAAACTTGAATCATAGGGGTTAACAAAGAGTTACATAACGGTTTTTCTATAAAATAGTACTTGAATAATAGGGTGTTCTTAAGGTAACATGCCTTATAATCACAAGCAGTATTTTTCTAAGATTATGTCTTCTGAAGTTAACGTATCTGCCATGTTTCAAATATTTTAAATAATCGTCGATGGCAAAATCACCCTACATTTTAGTGCAATAAACACAATTTTAATTACTGGAAAAAGTGGATCTTTATTGCACTCATCTGTCATGATAGTACAGACTGATGAATATTTAGTCCTTGTTCTGTGAGATTGTAATACGATTAAAAAAATTACGGATTTTATTTTATTATTAATCATATTTATCATGTGACCCCATTTTACGGTAATGCAGAAACAAGTTTTTGATCAATATGTCATTTCAAAATGAATTTTAAGAGTTCATGATACTTACGTTCTGAATTGGATACGGCTGACCATGTAAGATAAGTAACATACAATGAAACTACGGATGATTGTAATAATCCAGATCTAGGCAATTTATCTTGAACGGCGGGCAAAATAGATATTATGCTTACAATCACAGAAAGAATCAAATTGATCGAAATCAAAAATTTGTTTAAATCACATCCACTTGACTAAAATATACAAACAATTAAAATACAGTTTATTTATTAAATAAACAAGTATATTTTGAAAACATAAAATGTTAACCTACAGAGTTTATAAACACCTAACCTAATCCGAAAAAGTCCATTTTTATTTTTCACTAAATTGGGCTAAGATAAGCCAATTTTTAATCAGAGTACACTTAAAAATCTATTTTTTTAACCATACTAGACTTAAATAACAAGTTACTTATGGAATTAATGATTGACAAAACGAATTACATTGAAAATGAATTATTAATTGTAATGTAAAAAAATTTCACTATAATAGAGCTTACCTTTGTATAAAATACATAGAGAAGGACGACCCAAGTAATAGTTAAGGCATAATTCAATAATGTCATTCCTATTAATGCCGCATACCAACCCTTTGATTCTGTTTCTTCGTAATTACCAACCCATGCTTCTGCCCATGAATGAGCAAAATCAATTATCAAAATCAACTGTATTATTATAAACAGGAAACCACCAATCATACCAAAATACATCCAGGTTGTGCCAAAAGATCCTTCAGGAATAAAGAAGGCACCAATTATACCGCCTATTACTAGAAGAAACTTTATACCCCAAAATCTAAAAGTATGGAAAATTCAAATATTTTTTTTGTTTATTTTAATGGGACTGTAGTTGTAGTCTATTTTAAGACCCCTAACAATGTTATACAATGAAAAAAAATCAAAAACTGGTTTAAACAAAATTCCCACAGGTGGTAATAATTAGTTTTACACTGAAGGTGGTTTAGATAATTTGGTGAAGATATTTTTAAGTGTTTCCTCAACTGAAAATGAATCATTTATCAATTTTCATATAAAATTATGACAATTTTTAAAAAATAATCTAAGACATTTTTTAACCTTACCCATTTTGTATACCAGCTCTTGGATCTTTCGAACTTTTCACTCCAATCATCATGAGTGCCATTAAAACGAAGAATAATGTTAAAATGAAATATATTCGATATACTGAGAGATAACCAACGATTTGAGAACAATCTATCCCTATAGAAGTAGGAATGACGGAGGAACTGTTTGTACAAAACGGTACCTAAAATAATTCAATTTTAATCTATGTATTTATATTTATGCTCATCAGTTGGTGCTATAAGCAAGTGAGGTCTTGAAGTTAGTTGTCAAAACTTTTTAACAAGTGTATGAAAAGTTTGCATTCAAATAATTTTCAACAATTTCAAATTTGAAATTGAAGAAAATATAAAACTCGCCAAAGTGTTCGGATTTGTTAAAAATGAAGGACACAAATTTCTGTGAGACAAACTCTGTTAAAGCAGTGGTTTATCTGTATACCATCTACCAAAGTTCTGCCATACTTAATCGAGTAGGTATTTTGCAATACTGTAAGCCTTAAAACAACCAAACGAACAGTGAAATTTGATAAAACATTTCAAAGACCTCATTCTAGACCAGCACTACTAGCAAATACAATAACTTCTATCAAAGTGAAGAAATTAACACTAGAGCTTCAAGTGAACTCCTGTGAGAGGTCAATTGACCTGTGTACTTCACTTAGCTCCCAGACTTAGATCTAAACTACCTACTTCATTCAGAATCGTTAGTTCAAATTATTTTAAGTAATTTAAATCGTTTCCAAAATTGTAGTTATAAGGGTATTGTGGTAGGGGGTTACACAGTAAAAAAATGGTAGGATTTTTATTTTACTCCATTTTTTTAAAATTGGTTATTTTGTGACTCTAACTGTAAAATTACATCTCACAAAGGAAAAATCATTGATAACTATGCATAAAACACAACTAACTGAAAGTTGAAACAAAGTAGAAAACATAGTAATCAATAGAAATCGTCATCTTTGGCATAACTACGCACTCTCAAGTACAGCCAGTCTTATTTGACTCAAGTTTTGCTTCTAAATTCCATGTCTATAAGTAAAATATACAAAAAATAAATTCGTACAGTTGTACCAATGGTAAAAAAGCAAGCACAATAGGATAAACCCTGTTACATTTGACTAGGTATAGAAAAAGAATAATCCCAAGACTATTCAGCATTTCCCTATCAAGCATTGTATTGATACGAAATAATTTGTTTCAATGTTAAACTTCTGAGAAACTTACCTCTCTCCAAATTATTAAAAATCAGAAAAGGAAAGGGTCAATTGAGCCCCATCAGAAGTTCTAGTGTTAAAACATATGTAGATATAAGTAAATTACATAATATATTTCAACAAAAGAATTTACAAATATATAATATTGTAATAAGTAATATGAAATTTTTGTAAATGAAAATGATGGACTTACCTTTGTTAAAGCATTTTGTAGACCAGGAGCTAATGTTATGCATGCAGCTATTGTAGCCACTAATAACATTAGAGCATACATTATGCGAGAGGAAGTGGAATTTCTGCAAGATGGACAAGCAGAACAACAAAGAGAACATGCTGTACTTGTACAACAACACGCCAACTAGAAAAACCAATATATTAAAGAAATAAGAAACAGTGTAGAAAACATTAACCTCCTCAAATCATATTTTGAGGGTCAATTTAAAATTTCCATTTAGCACAAAAAATTATACTAAAAAATCTTAAAAATTATAGAATCAAATACAAAGGATGGAATTATTGATACTGTTTCAATTATTTCTTATAGTTGTCATAACTACCAAAAAAGGTAGTTGAATTGAAAACAAAAAATTATTAAAACAATTATTTTATGAATGATTGTTATATAACGTACCCATTACATGGCAGTGATTAACGAATCCATTAATCACTGCAGTTAGATGCTTAATTGAATTAACTATAATATTGTTTTGTTTTGCTACAAAAAATTGGTTTTCAAAATCTGTATACCACTGAATATTTTCATTTCAGTTCATACTCAGAAAAAATTTTAAAAAGTGAATTTTTCTTGACCAAATTCGAACCTGGGACTCAGAGTTGGAATGCACGGAGCATCAGCCATCACGACTTGAAATGTGGGAGTCATACATTTGTTTCTTAAGATACCATGTTTTTCGAAATAATTTATAAATCTAAGTAGTTCTCAAAAAGAAATAAATTTCACTTAAATCTTCATAATTATTGTTTATATACATGGATTTCTCAGATTTAAATTAGAGAAGATGCAAGGGAAGTATATTATAATAAATATTTTTTGAACTGGCAAAAGGGAAAAAACACATCATTTTGTATAAAATTTTAAATTATATATTAATTGATATATTGTTTGTCCAGATTTTTGTCTTTATTGACATATTTGTTGCCACAAATGAATCATCTTTTTTTACAACTGATTAGTATTTTTACAGACTTCAAATTCCAATGAATAAGTATTCCGTGTACAAGTGTTTTTGGAAAACAATTATCAATTATCAAACATTTATTTTAGTTATTAATTTTATAAACATTGAAAATCGTAAATGTAAAAGTTTACTAAGCTTTTGAAGGCTAAATTATATCGATAATATAGGTATAATCCTGCCGTATAAATTTACGATCCTTAACAATTAAATTTTTTTTGTCTTTGATATTTAAACTTTTTTATCCGAGAAAATACTATTTGAACTTGGTTGTTTTACATAGAAAAATACTAGTTACCACAAATAAAACGTAAATTTAAAAATAAGCATAGACATTTTTTATTACCTGTGCTGCTGAACAAAGGCCCAGAACAGCTCCCATTGTTATTTATAATCGGAAAATGATTGCACTTTATTAGTTATAAATTAGAATTAAATATAACGTAGTAGTATTGAACGACGTTTCAATTTTTAGACAAAGATCTTATTATTGATGAAATACGACAGAATAAATACACTTTGCTTTACCAACAAACAACTGCTTATCTACTTATCATAATTATGTCAAAAGTCATAGGCAAATACATCAGTGTTGCCAGTAGTAACTAAAAAAACAGCTACCATAGACATAAGCTTCGTTCGCGGTAGATAATTTGGACACATTCCTAATGTATTCTGAATATTTTTTGGACGTGTCACACGCACATGCTTTGTTCAGAATATGTTCACAGTATATATTTCCTCCACGAACGATTTATGAATATCTAAAATTGTAAGTATAAAGTCAACTACCACGAAATACAATTACGTAGAAACCACATAGGTTAGTGGTTATTTCGTGGTAAATATCATAAAAAGGATAAATACGGGATTTTGAATCCTGAACATGCTTTATTAGCACCGCGAACGCACAATTTCGATCTGCGCATGAATCTGGTGACAGAACATGTTCAGGATATCTACCGCGAACAAAGCTGAAGAATTATGTCACAAAGTATCGCTGTCCGCGGTGAGTCAATTCAAATATGACTCTATCCTATAAAGAAGTTATTCCATGAGCTAGGATTCTAGAATAATACTTTATTCTATATTTGATTTTAGAGTCTAGTTAAGCTTCATAACTGTGTTCAAATTGTGATTGTGTGGATTTTTTTCTTGGTAGGTTTCTATAGATTATAACATAGTCTATAGTATAGTCTTCTTGCACATAATGGCTATTATTCGCTCATTATAAATTATACTATTACGAGCTATTGGGTTGATTGGTCGTCGTCGTTTGTCTTTGATTCTTGACGTTTTACCCAAGGTTACTAAAATAATTGAAGGTTTATGACAATGACAAGATGCGCAGTAAACAAGTGACGTCACTGGTTCTTCACAGCTGCGAGTCTCAATAAATTCGTTAGTTTGAAATATATTCGTTTGTAGAGACAGATCAGCAAGAGATAACACACTCATAACTCGAACATAATGTTGGTGAGGTTCTGTTTGACAAAAAAATATAAACAAAACAACAATGTAAACATAATGACATGCGCATGTCACTAACCTTCTATTATTCTAGTAACCTTGGTTTTATCAACTCACAAGGTTGGCATCTTCAGAAGCTGTGATCAGTTTTACTACAAGCGAACTACAGTTTACAACTGTGTTTACAACACATATATTGGACGATGACTGCGAAAGCTTTACACAATTATTTCACAACCGATACTTTCTCTTTGAAATAGACACTATAATAATGTCAAACATCCATGACGCTGCATATTTCATATAATTTCATTACAATCCATTAAAAATTAAACGATTTGTATATGAAAAAAGTTTATTGCTTAAATTTATTTATGTAGTGTTTTATTAGAAAAGTTTGTCAAGTAATGGGCCCAATAATCCCAATCCCGGTTTAGGCAAACCGCAGGGATTGAGGCCTAGTCCGAGTCCGCCTCCACATCCGCATCCCCCTCCGCATCCCCCTCCGCATCCGCCTCCGCAAAACTTTGCGCAAAGTTTGTCCTTTAATTTAGCTAAAAGTCCAAGCTTTGTAAGTAATGGTGTCAATTGAATGTTGATTGGGGGTAACCCACATGGGTCCAAAAGAGTAGCACAAGGATCTCCACATGGTAAACAATGCTGAAAATGAAAATTTCTCATTATTATTACCACCAAAAAAACCGTAAATAACAAATATCAAAAATATTTAGAAAATACTTGAAGATAAAAAGATCAAAAGGTAAAAAGTATTCATATTTGTTGTGAAATCAAATAGTTCCTGCTAAAAGAAACGCTGTTTGCTTTAAGCAGGACGGTACCTGATGCTCTTCGTTACTTAAATGAAATTTTTAAAGAAATATGAATTGAAAGAAGAGTAGCAATAGTGTGACCATCCTGATCCCCCAATCTATCGCCTTTATACTAATTTTTTCCGGACAAATAAATTGTGTACAAGAGAAAATCTGATACTTTACACGCTATTTTCTGCAACCAACACACCAATACTCATAATTATACTTTTTGACGCACATTTCCTTAGCCAAGTTATCATCTTTATAGACCTAGAGGCTCAGTAAACCTCCGAAACCAGAAACAGAAGTAAGGTTTACCCGTGATTTTTGCAAAAGAAGAAGATAAACACTATTATGGTAGTAATATCCCATAACTTTTCAAATCGAATCAAAACTATAATAAAATAGAATGGCGTTTATTCGTTGATTCTTCGAAATGCAGTCTAAAAACTGTTTTATTCTACGGGAATGAGAAAACATCTATACCAACAGGAATGGACTATTCGGAAAGAGATTGATTCCAAATATTACAGAGATGAAACTAAAAGATCCGTGAAGTAATAAAATATTCACAATTTGAAAAAACAACGATGAAAAATCGGCTTGGATGTCTTTCAAAAAGTTTTTGGGAAACAAAAAATTGGAGATTAGGAAGTTGTTATGACTGACTGAAATTTTAACAGTCAATGAAGATTCATTTTTTGCTTCCACATTTGAATTTTTTTACACATAATCATAATTTGAGTTTCAACAAGACTTCAAAATGTGTGAAGAAAGTCGTCAGAGGTTTCAGGGTGAAAATATGTTACACTTGGTCTAAGGTAAGAGAAATTGATACGAAAAAATAAATAAAGAAGGTAAATATTTCGCATTTTAAACTATTTTGTTCAGACCAAGTTTTATATAAAATATTTCTAAAACTAGACGTGGCCGAGGATTTTTATTATTGTTTTATCTGGAATATAAAAATCGGTTAATTTCGGCTAATCAATTTTAAACGTCAATATGTTGGGTAAATGTTTGATTCATTTCTATGAACTTTTCTCTTAACCGTAGCCGAATCATGAAGATATAAGATGGTCAAACTAAAGTACCATAAATCAATGTAATATGCTAGGATACATTTATTGTTAATACCTTCACGTAAATTGATTCACCTGGTAAACAAATGGACAATAATATATACGAATTATCGTTAGAAATAATAAATACATTTACAACCACCAAGAATAGGTAGGCCTCGTCGGTCCTGGTTGCCAAGTTAATTCCTTGCCATTTCCCTTCTACACCAGGTTAAATCCTAGGGTTTTAAATAAAAACTTGTACATTAGATGTCTATTCCTCATTTGTTATGGCTCCTAAATTAAACAATTTACGCAAGATACTCCATTTAGAAAAGTATATTGAAATTGTAGAAGACTTTGTTTTACTCCACTTCCTCCATAATCACCTGGACAGGTTTCCGGAATAATTGGAGATATTAGCGAAGAGCAGGGATAGCTTATGAGTTTCTGGGATACGAATATGATGTATGACTATTGCTGGTCTCCGATACATCAATTTCCTAAGTCTAATTCTAATTTTTTCTTAGTAAATACATGTTCTTATCTATTTTATACCTACAGTACAGATGTAAACTCAAGTTCTTAAAATAATTAAAAAATAGTTCTAACCAACGACGAAAAATATGATGATGATGATTTTTCCTTGCATATAAATAGAGAAAAACATTGAAATAGTTTTTGGTTTTAGTTATAAGTAATATACTTACGGCTGATACAGCAAGAAGCAAGAATAAGACAACCAAGGAATATTTTAAATATGCCATTTCACCTTTCTTAGATTGGAATGCAGAATTACATGTCGAAATTGTTACTTTTATATATTTCGTAATCGTTGATCATTCTTAATCAAACGTGAATATGTTTATTAAATAAATATTTGAACTTGATACGGTTTGTTTTGAAAAAAAGCACGATGACATTAAAATCAACTATCGACAACAATATCCGCATTGACCAATATTATATTTTTTTTTTTTTATTCTATGATAACGTAACGAAAAAAACAAAGAAACTGGAAAATGTTGATGTAATTGAATTACTATTACGTGATTGGAAATGGGCTTTCTTGATAAAGATATTGATAATTATATATCTTGGGGAATTTGTATATGTTGGTGACATTCATACTGAACTACACTATTCATACACTACCACTAAACCAACAATCACACACTGTCTAACGTGCGTTTCGAACACGATGTTACCGTCTTCAGAACTGCATTCTCTTATGCATCTGGGCATCTTCAGAAGTCAAAATCCGTCAGAGAAGCAAGCAACTTCTGGAGATACCAGACGCACAAGTTGGCGAAATTTCAGGTAGTAATAGTTTTTTGACAGTTTCATTTCCCTCTTGATTTCAGTAAGTAGATGATTGCGATTGAATTATAGCACGAATTGAAATTACATTCTACTCAGCTCAATGTCAACTATATTTTCAAAAAATCGTTGACTTTAAGCGGCAAAATGTGTCATCATATAATTCTAGAGATTCATCCAAAGCCGATAACTTTATGGTCTCGTTTTCTAAAACGAGACCGAGACCAAGTACGAAATATGATCACAATGTGTGAATTAATTTTTATCTGCATCTACAAAGATGTGACTTCTCACAGTTACATTGATTATATTATTAGTTTTGTCATGTCATCTGTCAAAATTGTTCAAAAACTTGACAGATGGAATAATTTTGATATTCATATAGAAAAAACTGTTATCGTTGTTGGGTTAATATGGAAAAAAAATCAAGAAACATTCTTTTTCGTACTAAAACAGTTTAAGATGTAAACTTCTTTCTTGGATGGCCAGAATAAATTCAAAAAAAAACTTTTCAAAATGATCTTTATTTATATTGCGTTCTGTCTGACGCCAGTCTGGATCAGCGTTACCAACCTAACCTCTCAAAATTCTCTTTCTAGAGCGCGAAATTTGAATTAAAATATAAAAATGCTTACAAAGAAACGAAAGAAAAGTAGGACCATATGAACAAGTAAATGCTTATTTTAATTTACAAAAGAATTGTTCTCACTCCAGCAAATGAAAACAATCGATATATTTATGCATTTTTCTCTACGAAGCGACGTGGTGGACAACCGTTTTCTGCATTTTGCCTGGCGGCGGCGGAGACTTCGTCATTCAAATGTTATATAGACATAAAAACGGGATGACTCTAGAGAACTGTTTGCGAACCGTTTTTATCTCGAATTTAAATGATAGGTGGAAACAGTGGCAATAATTTTTTTACCCCTTTGGCTAAATTTGAGTATCTGATTATTGTTTCTACACAAAGCCATGCCATTTCTCCTCTTATATTTAGTAAAGTTCTAGTTTAATCATCAATTCTACGAGTTCTTTTTGATACTGCATTACATCAGCTGTATCATCTGGGAAAGTGAATTTGTTGCAAAATCTTTTGAATCAGCAGATGATGCAAAATAGCAAGTAAAAAAGTATCAGTAACATTTTTGGAACAAATGAAACTGCTGAAAGTATTTGTTATTAATGACATAATGAATGAAATATCTTCGCTTTTGCTTCAACAAGAGTTCTAATTGTTCATTGAAGTTGCTTCTTCGATTATTAGCAGATGCTTCAGGTTTATTGCTTTATAAACCACTAAAAGTATCGAATAGTTCTAGATTTTCAAGTCGTTACCTCTTATACCTTAAGTTTCACATGGCCTTCATTTTCTTATTAACAAAATAGCAAAATATCATTAAATCTGAATGTAGTACGTCATTTAGAACAGATGAGATGTTTTTAGATTCAAAGTTTTCTCTATGAATAATAAAACGGCCATTGAATCATCTCTGGATTCACATATTTCATTAATTTTGAGCATTCAAATTATTCTCAATATTTTTTAGCACAAGGGGATTTGCTCTTTTACACTCAAGATATTGATCTTGAACCTCTGGTTGTAGTGCTTGGGAAAGAGGTGTCTTGGTAGCTGGCTCCAAAGGATTGAACTTCTCCAAAGTTTCGGCCTGCAGGCGAACTCGGTGTTAATGAGCCACGTTGTCTGTCGAGTAAGTCTTGCTTATACTGCTCTAGGGGGGATTATGTGATAGTATCGGTAAAAAAGATTTAAGCACTCTTTCTTTTACACTCCAAGCTGTCCAAGTTTGTGGTTAACTCTGGATCGCTTATAAGTTTGACACCGAAAACTAGCATTGCATAATTGACCCGGAGCGAATAGGTCAAAGGGGTCCGTTTCTCCTTGTTCGCTTTGTTCATGCGCTTTTGGCGTGAGTTTTACATATTTCAATAAAAAGAAAAATTAATGTTGCAAAATTTTTTTCTTGTGGTTTAGAATGTACCATTTTCCACCTTTGACTGACCCCTCATATCTCGAGAACCCCTGAAGATATCAAAAAAAAAAATGCTTCTGGCCACCCCTGAGACTTAACCCTTTCCAACGATACCCCACTTGACTTTCTAACGTCAATAGTCTAGGAGGAGTTAGCGGAGACGAAAAAACCTTAATGTATTAAATATAAAGATTGGTAGAATATTATTATTATTGATGGATTAATTTCATGTCGATAGAATGTTCATTCAAAGTGTAAAACATTTTCATGAAATTGAAATTTACTCGAAAAAAGTTCAAATTGAGTTTTGTTCTAATCTATTTTTTGCATATTATTTATTATATATTATAACATACTTCGATTACAAGAAACTTCAGAAAATTGGATTTGAATTAGTTGGTGTTTAGTTTTGTTTCATTAAAAACCAAAAATTGATATTTGTTCAGAAAATTTTTTCGATAAAATGTTGATGGACTTTTGTTCTATTCACTATTTTTTTCTAAAATTAATTCAAATTGTTCTCTTTTTATATTACTAACACATTGACAACATTCCCATACTATAAATTTATTTTTTTATTTCAAAATGTATAAATTGTTACAATAAATAACTTTTCCTTAAAGTAACTATTTTTCCAGACTATCATTAAAGTAGTATAGCCAATGAATGAAAACTTACATACAAAAATATTGGAATACAAAATATTTTCACATAACTCAACATTAACCAAGAAAATAGATTTGGAAAACGTGTATTTATTAATTAGATATTGAATTTGTAATTGTACGTACATAGAAATCTGTAATACATAGAAAAGTACTTAACATTTAACAATTAAATAATCCAGTCTTCAATTTCTCTTCATTCTTATTTTCCATAATAAATAATTCAGATTTCAGTTCTTCTTTATTATTACTCTCCATATTCTACTTTGAGGTTATAAAAATTATATTTTAGTTAAGTAATAAATGTATATGTAGATATTACACATTTTACTTACTTCAGTGATTTACCTATCAACACAAAATATATTTACACGTAAATATTAACGCAAATTGTTTGATGATTAAGAAAAAAATCAAGTACAAAGTTTCTACCTGGGGCGTTTGACATTTGACGAGCGTTGACCGCGCAGAAGACGTTACGTTCCAGAGCATGCGCAAAGCGAGCAGGGAGGAACGGACCCGTTTGACATTTATCAACTCGTCATTTTAGAATTACCCCCTTAACAATCAAATTGGGAAACGTTGGGAAACACTTTGTATAGAGTGTCTTGTCTTGTTAATATTTGGTGGTCTAAATGGTAAATCTTCTCAAGTTTAATTTACTGAGTAATACATTTGAATTCGATCGAATATTTTCGTGGTTAAATTTACTCGAGGTAACATCAACATTTCTAATCTAAGATATATGTACGTACGTACGTACCACGTTTTGATTTAAATAAGAAACATGAACTACAAACTAATTTTTGTATAATTATATATATATATATATATAAAAAATATAAAATATTATGAGACACCCATTTTGATATACTAATAAATATTACATTTTAATTTGTCTATGAAAAAAAGTTTATTTCTTTCCTATGTTTTGTCGTCTTTCTTTCGTCTTGTATTTACCAGAGTTATTTTCTAATTCTGCAATGAATTGGTAAATAGACTGCAGACTTTCTGTCGACACTTCACTTACATTACCAGTTTCATTTTTAAGAGATTTATCGTTGGTTATATATTCCAATAAATCCGTAGAATCATTGGAAGAATCGACGAAGCTATCGCTCATTAACATATTTTGGAAAATTTTCGAAGCGTTATTGATAACTTCTGGAGAACATCCGTTGGGCACATTTTCATGTTTGTATCCATTTTTGACACATTCTGTTCTATATTCATTATTTTTGATAAAGCCTCTCTTTGTGTTATTATTAAGAGGTACTATCTCATTTTTTTTGTCCCTAACTTCTTTTTGAACTGCAGATTTCGTTAGTGGTTTTGAATTTTTGGCTTTTCTATCTACGGATTCCACCACAATTTTGAGTGGTTTTTTCGGACATTTTCCCTGTTGCGGTGCAAATTTAATAGTTGATTGTAATTTATTTAATTGTTGTTGAAGTTCTTCGTTTTTCTTTTCTAACAACTTTCTTTTTTGAATTTCAGATTGTATTTTCAAATTTAAATCTGAAATAATGGTTGCGCTGACTTCTCGCTTCGAAACGGTCTCCAATGTTTTCGATTTCCTTGGTACCATATCTAATTGTATACCATTCATTTGTCTGCAGTTCATTTTGATTGGAGCGGATTTTGTTTTATGAACTGGAGTTGAAACAGACAATTTCGAAATAGTAGAAGCACTAGGAGTTAAACTTAACGATGAACTACACCACTGAAATTCTGGTTGATATCCAAATTCTTGTTTTTCTTCCAACACCTGTCGAATTTTTTCAATTGTCTTAATATTTATTTGATCGTTTTGACGCAAATCGAAAATTTCTAGCGACTTGCTGCAACGAACAATGTCGATAATTTTGATAGCTAAATCTTCGGTTATTCCACAGCGTTGTAGATCTAAAGCTTTGATCCATAAGTCATCCTCTAGTTCATCCAAAATGTACTGACAACCTTTATCTCCAAAATCATCATTGTAATTAATAGTTATTCGCTTAATTCCTTTCATATTATTTTTTTGTGGGTTCTCATATCTCAGTGAATTGTGCCAACTTTCACAATATCTGTTGATTTGTTGGTACTTAATAAATTTCGACAAATATTCACCACTTTTTGAACATAAATTGCATCCGGAAAGATTAATAACTTCAATATTAGGTATATATCGTAAATATTGACACACCATGTCACATCCGGAATCTCTAAGAGCGCAATTAGCAAATGAAAGATGTCTCACCGATTTATTTTTCTTTAAAGCTTGCATTAGAGGCTCCAAATATTGTGGGAGCATCGGTAGACCGTCCAGTTCTAAAAATGTAAGAACGTCCGTTCGTTTTATTGAAGATGAAATTGATTTAACAAGTTGGCTTAATACAAACGCAGTATACAGCGACCCGTATCGTCTTTTCATGTTTTTTGCCTTTTCCTCAGTCTCAATATCATGTAAAACAGGACAATTACTTAACCTACTTTTGATGCAGATAGCATGAAGACTTGTATCAGTACGGAGGGCGTTCACTATTGGAATCCATTCATCTATCTTCAAGCGATCCCCATTAAATTCGAGTATAGTTCGACATTTAGGCTTCGACAGTTTTATAACTCTTGCAGGTATGCAATTCATACGGCGACATAATTCGGGGTACCACACATAAAATATGTTTATTGGTTTTGGGTGTAACTTAAGGGATAACTGAGATGAATCCATGTATACTGTCGATAGTTTTTGTTATCTAATTTAAAAACTACATTGGTTGGTATACTGTAAAATATCACTATAAATAAAGACATTCCATAGAATTATAATTAACTAGGAACAAAAATGTCAAGACAAAGTGTCAGTTCTGATTAAGTTGTTTATAAATTAACAAAAGAGTACATATCTAAGAGACAATTTGAACTAAAATCCCATTTTTCACATTATAACTATTTATAATGATGTTGCTTCAATTAATTAGGGGGTCAATTGACTCTTACTCGTAAAAGTAAATTGTATGAAATTTTTCTACCGCATAAAGTGAACAGTTTTAATAACGGGTCAAGATATATTACAAATATTTTCCATTTCAATACGTTCGCTATATTTATTTTCTTATACAAAAAACAATTTAAAACTATTTGTTAGAGAGCAAGAACACCTTTTTATTCAATGTCAAGATTATATAAACTTCGATTATTGTATAATCTATTTTTAACAATAGTATTTATCAACAAATTTGAATATATTTCAACAACCTGTTTTGTATCTTTTACAACGATGTAGTTTGAATATATAGTATATAAGCTGACATTTTGAGATTATCTTTTTCTTCTTTTTTTTTTCAGTCGGACTCGACGCTAACGGATAAACGGTCATAACCTATTGAGGTACGAGCGTTTTGAAATATGGCAACACTGATATTAATATATTAAATTTGACATTTTTAGTGGTAATCAGAATGTCTTGTCATACGAGTGGTATTTCAGTTTTTTAAATAAACTTCAACATTTTCGTGCGGTTACTTTCGACATGGATTAAACCAACAGCATTATGCTGATCAACTCGCTTCGACTTTTGCTGATGAAGCACCATCTTGAGCTACCGTGTTTCGCTGGTTTTCAGAATTCATTCAAGATGAATTTCGTCCAAAATCGACTGTTTTGCCAGAAAACATCAATGTGACATACCCTGAGTTTGAAGCATATTTGGCAATCGCTCAAAACAGCTCGTGTCGTTTGGTGCAAAGAAATGCTGAAAAAATTCAATCGCGATGCTTCCAAAAACGACTATAAGATCGTAGAAAGTGACTGCATGGTTCTTTCAAGGCGAGCCAAATCCAATAAAAGTCAATTTTCTGTTCGCCAAAAGTGTTCGGGAAACCAATCGCAGAAAACGAATCATTCTCTACCACGACAATCCTTGTTTGGCACCTACTTATTCCCGCAGATCAAAAATGAATTGCGAGGTCAACGTTTTTGTACACCTGAAGAAGCGGTTGATTCGTTCAAATCCTATCTTGATCAGAGATACAGTGCAAGTCAGTCAAGAGTCAATGTTCCCTTTCGATTTGTTATATCAAGGTGGAAGCATCCAGGTTTCATATGCAGTTATGAATCGAGGCAAATAATTCGACTCGTTTTATTTGAAGCGCTTCAATGAGGCCTGGGAATTAATTATTCGAATGCGTTTTTCGTCTAAAGTGAACGAACGCGGCTTCCAAATTGCCGATAGCTTACGCAAGCATAATTCTACAGTTATTATATGGCAAATGCGTTATTTTGATATACCGTTAGCTTTATTCGTGATGTAAAGACTACAATGTGTGTTCTTGCGTAGCCGGATAGCCTCAGCCAATGAGAGACTTTTCTCACTATCGGCCATATTGTTCAGCCGGCCAATCAATTCAATGCGGGAATTTGAATTTTTTCGTTTGTGATATAAAACTATGAAAAAATAATTCACCATATGGTAAATTGGGCTTGGTTGAAAGTTATTTCAATAAAAAGAATTCTCAAATTAATGTGAATTCAATCATTTTAAATAGATTGAAAAACTTTTCGCCATGTAAAGAATGTATATTATTAATTTTTTAGTTTAACAAGGAGAATTAGATAATAAATAACAATTTATTAATAAAACAAATTGTAATTATGGAGCTACTTACAAATATTTTATAGTGATACAGCATTTCTGCTATTTTTTTTTACACTCACGTTGAATTTTTACTGGTAGATAGATTCTCAGTTGGCACTGCATCTTTGGATGACATATAAATATTTGTATCTCCACTAACAATCAAGTGCTCGAGCTTTTGCACGTAGCTACTTGTTTTAAAACAAAAAACTATAGGATAAACTTGTAAACACTATGTTGAAGGTTAAGTTGTATTTTTTCCATTCGTTAAGTAATTTAATATCTTTTGTAGGAAACCCATGGAAACTAATATCTTCACTTCTACAATTCGTACAGTTATTTGTGCATGAAAGTACAGAACAAGAAGACATTTCAATTTCAAAAACTACTCAATGTAAATAAATATAAATCAGTCAGCTGGTAACAGCCAATATGGCGGAAAGTGGGACTGCGCAGTAGAGGTCGTAAATTGGTCTTCGGTAAGAACACACCTTGTAGTCTTTACATCATGGCCTCGTGCAAAGATTATATACATATGGCCTCATATTTCTTTCTAACCTTAATCTGACGGTATTCCATTACCATTTGATGAAATTTTTCCCGAACGTAAAAAATTACAGGGGATTCTGTCGCTTTCAGCGGTCTCTCATTGTTAAAATAATAAACTGATGTACACAACAAGTTTATTCAACTTTGTTTAATAACAAGAGATACATTTTCCTCTAATGATTAAATTGTAAACAAAGTTTGTTTAATTTGAACTACGTACATTTAAGAATGTCAATGTGAAGTTACTACTGGCGTATAATTATTTATTAGTATTTCTACTACAATAATATTTTGAAAGTTATAACAAATATATTAGTATAAATATTTTTTATTTCTATTAATAAAATTTGTGTAAATGAAATTTGTTTACTCTAATTTAATGTATTTTTTTAAATGAATTAGCAGATTTCGATGCCATGTACATTCTAGCCGTTGCCAGATTTTTCATTTTACGCTATATAGTTCAGGGCTTTTCGGGAACCACGAACCTGGATACAGAATTTTAACTATCACATACAAACAGTTTTGGTATAATGATCTAATTGTTTTTTTTTATATTCAGCTAGTGAAAAATAATAGTCATATTTTGGAAAAGTTCAAAACCATATATGTCATATGGACAGTCTTATATGGACAGTTGGTATGGGAAAACACGTCCCTATGTTACGGTCTTATCGGTACTTTGTTGATACCAAGTACTATTACAAGAACCGTGCATAATCTGAGTAGAGAACTAAGGAACTATAATCATTCGAAACAAAATATCCTGTAAATTGTGTTCTGAATCCAAATTAATAATTTTTCTGTTGTTGCGAACTTATTTGATTAAACGGTTTTTTATTTTGCGTTACGCATATTTACAAATCCCTAAAATAAGAGTATAATTATCTTTATATCATATTTTTAATTGTGTAAAATCTTCAGAGAAATTTGTATTGTCTTGTTTCACACTATCTTCATTGTTGTAGCTATGAACTAATGAATATGACATACTTTTCATACCTTTGTTTTGCGGAAACAATGCTTTCTATTCCGGCAACATCGCAATACAAATGAAAGTATCCTACACCAATCTAGTTATTTAGTTCATTTATAACCTTTGTTTAGGTAGTGTTGTGCTGATAATATATTGAAGCTGAGAAAGACCTAAATTGAGAAGATGATATTAATTTAATGAACAAGCAATAAGTTAATAACTATTATTTGAAAAGGATTAGATCATTTTCGCCGAAATTATGATGACAATAGTGAATAAAGATTTTGATAAGAATAAGGTAAACATTGCATAGAAATTAATTTTTCATTAACAAAATGATAAAGGGAATATAATATTTGAATTGATTTGTTGTTATTCGTTAACAATAATAATTGCATATTGAAAAATTATCATGCTACAAATACCTAGTGTTAAAACATTATTGTACACTACTGATAAATAATTAGGTGAGGTTATAAATGAATAGAAGTCTATTTATTCGGGATATTTTTCTCAACATCCTTTTTTTTCGATTTTTATCAAAATATATCTAACATATAGTAGTTCTTGTAACTGTTTTTCTATTATGTATATTATCTATTTGTATCTATGAATGGCCATTTCAGTAAAAATGGCATCTCAATTTATAAATTTTGTGTAACTAGTGATCCCTTATTTTGTTTATAAATTTAAGTACTTGTGTACTGAAAACAATTGTTGTGGCATATTTATATACATATAAAATCTGGTACTGTTTAGAGTTCTACAAACTTGTAAATCACTTACTTAATCCTGAAGTCTTTCTACTTTTTCAGGTGAAAGGGATGCTGGAATTGAGTCATTATGTGAGCTCACTTTCCCATAGCAGATTCCATTCTTTCCTATCCTGTGTTTTTTTTACTTTTCTGCCATATTATTCCTCAGTTTTCCCATTCCATCTTAATTTCTTTTGTCCAGCTCCTCCTTGGTCTTCCTTTCTTTTTTTTGTAAGTTCTTGCTCATAACATGGTCAAATAAATTTAATTGCTATTCTTCTTTTTTGTTTTGAATTGCTTTTAAATTTTCTCTCGTAGCGTTTTTCCTTATTTTATCCTATCTTCATTAATTCTCTATTTTTCTTATAAATCTCAATTCTGCATTTTGTATTTCACTTATTTGTTTCTGTGTTAGCGCCCATAAATTTTAGTTTTTCGTTTGTTTTGGTATTTTTTTAGAAACAGTCTTAATTGCATTGAAAAATCTTCCAGCTGCTCCAGTTCTCTCGTTCATCTCTTGTTGCAATCTCCCATCTTGTATTAGTGCCATGAGAAGGTTTTTATTAATATGTTAATTGAATTCTCTACAACTTACGGAAGGCATCTAAGATGATTGGACTAGCGTTAGTTAGTTTGTAAATATGATGCTAATTCTTTCTTCAAAAAGTTCAATAATCAAGTTTTATTGAATCCCAATTAATAAAATCAACTTTTGGGTGTTTATTTAGACAGTCTCTAAAAATTAATTTTGGCTCATAGTTTAATTTTAATAATTAGAGTGATACTTAGGATTTATAAGGTGTGAAAATGTGAACAATACTAACAATAATGAACCACTTATTGTATTTGTAGGTGTTGTGAATACCATGGATCCAGGAATTATATGTTTTCAGCACTGCGGTCCAAAAATATTTTGTTTTGCGTTACCTGAAAATTGTCCATCATGTCAAAAAGACTTGGAAATGGAAAATTTTTCTCTCTTGCCTTTCAGGTGAGTTATAAACTTTGATTTGTACATTTCGGTTTCAATATTGATCCAATTGTTGTAAACTGATAATAAGACTTTGTGAACTGAACCAAGCGAGCTTATATTCAACAATGTCCTTAGATGAAATACATCCTATAGGTAGCCAACTCGAGTTCTCGTTTCAGCGCTCTTGGTTCAGGAGCATTACTTAACATACATGAAACAACAGTTCCCTTTCTGCTTTTGGCGGCATACGTCAAATTAAAATTTTACCACTACTACAAGAATAATGTTATTAAGTATCCGAACACTTGGTTCCTGACTACAGGACAATCTAAAAAATAACCTTCAAAACGTATTAATATAATTAATATAAATTTTTTAACCACATTTTAGAAAATTATTAAAATATAATAATAAATAAAAGAAACATTGGTTTAAATCAACTTGTTTATTTGAAATAATGAAAATCTTGAAATTAAGAATAGATCTGTTCATATAAAAGAGTTTCATCTTAGCATAGCATTTCTGCAAAAGTATCTTTGAATGTTCTTTAAACCACATCTAGAATTAGTTCTAATCTCTAAGCAAATTGTTTTATTACCAATGTCTCACTGTCCAATAAAAATATTTTCATGTTTTTCTAGAGTTCCTTATCCTTTTGTAAAAGCATCTCAGTATCGTTGTGCAGTTGTTATCAAACCAACGACAGGAGATTTTTTGAAGTAAGTTTATCTTAACAAACACTTTTAACATCTTCACTTCCCGTATTATTTGCATTAAAATTATATTATAATTCTCTTTTTTTTTTAGTGATTACCATAATTCCAAAGATCTACATATTGGAGTCACTACATCTGATGGGAAAATAGTAGAATTCGATAGGCACGGACTCAGATGTCACAGAAGCACGCAATGGAATCAATGTCTCCTATTAGAACAAGTACATGGATCTTGGAGAGAACATTGGGACAATGTTCTCATGAAAATTTGTTACCAGAAATGTTGGTCGCCCGAATTATACAGAGAGGACACTCATAATTGTTTCACATTTGTTTTGACGTTTTTAGTAAATTTGGGTTATTCTTCTTTGAGTTTGGCCGCTAAAAGCAAAACTAATTTTTGCGAAAAATTTATCATTCCCAGAACTAGCTCTGCAGGAAAATATATATCGGTTTATAGGAGGCTGAAACACGGCATTTATGTCCATAGGAACAGTAAAAACTGAGATATGTTTTAGAAATTGTTTGTCTTAATTAACCCTCTACTGCAGGGCTGGGCAAATACTTTTAAGGGCGTGAAATATTCGGAATGACAACTGAGCCGGAAGACCATACCTCACAAGCAAATATTTTGGGTGAACAAAAACACTATAATTATTTTAAATCATTTGGCCATAGAAATTTTATAGTTGATAATAGGTACTAGTAATAATGAATTATCCACTGTTTCAATTTAATATTAATTATAATACATTAAAAAAGTGGACAATTCATTATTACTATTATAATTATTTATATTATTAAAGAATAATTTATTATATTTCCAAAATACAGAATATAATATTAAGCTAATTACCTGTTTTATGAGAGTATGTTGCATACATTAAAATAGGGATAATTGTAGCTATTCGAAATTATTGTTGATTCTATTAAAATCGCTTACAATAAGAAATTAAAAAAATTGCATGCAGGATTTTTCAACAGCCCGGATAAAGTAAGCAAAAGGGTAAATCCCACCCCGATCGGACCCCTGCTTTAATGCATGAATTATGAAAAGAATGAAAAAAAATATTTAGTGGTTTGTTTAGGCTTTATTTGGGGATAAGATTTATTAAAAAAACGAAAATTAAAAAAAAATTACTTGCATAAACAAATGGTTAGTATCAAAATAAAAACTGCAATAATTTTAATCTTGAAATGCCTTTGTCGTAACATTTTCTACACTTTTTGTAAGTTTTTTAGCCACAAAATTGACATTTCTGCCGATGGTTTTTCATCAAATATATGAGTAAAATTGAACCTTTTATTTTACTACTGTACATTTTTTATTTCTGCAAATTATACAGTATATACAAAAAGATTTCATCTGATAGTAGACAGAGGGTGTTATTTGAAATTATATACTGGTCATTTTAGACATATGAAGTTACATAAATTTGGTTAAAATCAGTGAAATTGTTTAAAATATAATTAAAAATAATATTTGAAAGTTTGTTATCATTCCCATATAGTGAAAAAATTTAATTAAAGGTCAAAAATAAAAAAAATAAGTTTTTTTGTGATTTTCATAAAAAAGTGAGTTTTATCGTAAAAATACCCCAGACAAAAATTGTAGATCATAAAATTATCTACAACAAACGTGTCGATACTTCTTTTCATACGAGCCACCGTTTTTGAGATATAATGATTTAAAAAGTTGTAATCGTCATAATATGCATGAATACGCCTCGAATATACATCTCTACAGTTGTAATATAAGTTAAAATTTTCATACATGCCAGGTTCAGAATCATAATAAAAATATGCTAATTTGTCGTTTTTGAAGTCGCAGAATCCATTAGTTAATTCCAGTATTACCAATCATAGAAATAATTGTCTTCTGGTTCCGTTTTCTGTACTGGATTTTTGAATTAAACGAAATTCCATAGAAAAATATATTTTTTGAAAAGTTATAAGCCACTTAACCTAAGCTAATGTAAACCTAACCTAGTCGAGGTTAATGTAAACCTAATCTAACCTTAACTAACTTGGAAGTACTTCGAAAACCTCACAGACGTTAGAGTCCCCTCGGGAAGATATTCAGTAATGGAGTCAAGGATGTTGCAACTGTTAATGTACCTGTGGAGTTCTTTTGGAGGAAGGAGAAAGATCAATAAATGTATTCGTTCCTGGGTCTGTTTAATAACATTCCAATTCGAATGTAAAAAAATATATAAAAACAAAAAAAATTCAATTCAAACAAATTTATTATTATTAAAACCGAAAATATTGATTTCCGACATTTGCGACCTTCGAAAACGCTAAACTAACGTGTATTATGATCCTGAATCGAGTATATCGAGTTCTGATGAGGTTAAATCGGCCAAAACCGGTTAATTTATATTTCAACAATTATTCTGCCTTATGGCAGTTTATCATTCCTACTTTATTTATATTATTTATGTTATTGTTAGAATTCATTTATAACTTTATAGATTTATTATAAAATTTATATGATATTATTATTTGTTGAATAAAAATTTATTTTTGTATTTTTTGTTTTTATAAATGACCACACATGATTTTTATTGCGATATCTCTACCTATAATTAATTATATGTTATAGAAGAATAGATTTAAGTCATAGTGAGTGTTTTCTGAATAACTATGTGAAAAGCTTCTGCATTAATCTTGAGATAAGCGACCACGACACGACTAGATTTCTCTAATATCTTCTATTATTAAAAAAAAAAAGTTTTTTGACGTTTTTACATCGGCTAACACCATATAGTTGGTTATACTTTGATGGTTTGTTATCCTGATCCACAAAAATAGTTTAAGCTAGTAATTGAATCGAAATACAAATAAATTCCTTTTGATAATTACGTTGTCCTTACAAATATTAAGCGTTCAAATTTCTCCTGACTATAGAGGAACATTTTAAACAGCTCCTGTATATATAAGACTGCCCAAAGTAATGTAATTTGAAAATATATGCACGTGAGAAAAGTAATGAGTCTGGCAACACTGCACGCGATCTGGTAAGAGGTCTCTGCTAGACCGATTTGTTAGGTTATGTTACTAAATATTAGAAGATATTCCTCCCGCTTTATTCTTGTCAGTGAAGCTATATTTTTGTTGCATAGTACAAAAATGAATTATCGGAATTTAGGCTCGTTCCCAACTACCTGAAATTTGCTGATAAAAAGCTGGTTTACATCGTATTTAGAAGACCGAAGGCGAGATCAACCTCGTTGAGGAAGACATTCAAGTTTAAAAACTGACTAAAACGTTGAATATGTGAAGGTTCCAGTAAATTTAGACCGTCATTTAGCAATAATTATGATCACAAGTGATTTTCTGGATTTATGAGTATGATATGTGTTCTAGTGACTCCGTATAATGACGTCACTTTGGTTAGGTTTCTAAAGAAAGTTCAATTGAAAGATCCTAGCGTTTCCACGGCCAGTGCATTGCTATTGTAATGTTTTTAATCACAAAATGGTGGGAAGAGTTTATACTCACGTTGATCTTTCGTAAATTACTTAAACACTAACTATTCACTAGCACTAACACACTAAACTATTTACTAATACATAACATCTAATTTATTTAAATACACGTTTTAGTTTACTTGTCACCATCCCGATGCGTTCATTATCACATCCAATTAAGTTGGAATTTCTGAAACCGTTGGCGATATTCATACTGAATACACTGTTTAAACCACCACTACACCAACACTCACAATTACACTGTCTGACGCGCGTTTCGATAACCAATTTATCGTCTTCAGAAACTGAAGGTAAACTCAGTTAACTTGGTTATCGAAACGCGCGTCAGACAGTGTAATTGTGCGTGTTGGTGTAGTGTTAACAGTGTGTTCATTATGATATCCAGTTTTTTTCTCTCTCCGGCTACTAGAGATTCGTTTTTTATACTATCATCACGTTCTAGAGTCTTCTTAGAAATCGTCTCTATAAAACCAGGTCACAGAAACATAAATGTGTTAATAGGTGGCAAAAAATAGAAATAGTCATAAAAAAAAACGGTTAACCGGTGCATCCACCTAACCTTAGCTTCGTGTAATATATTAGAACAGGACCGGATTGACTGTATAGATTATTAGTTGAGTTCGTGATAACGTTGTTTAAAAAAATTAATTTGGATGTCGAAAATCTCATTTTGTACATATGAACGTTTTTCGAAAGGTGTAATTTAATACTTTTGTGGTCTCTTCGTTTTTTACCTCTAGAAAATCGAAACATCATCCGATTTCGCTGAATTTTTTTAAAAATCTTCGTTTTTACGGCAAAAAATATGGGGAATATCTCACCTGGAGATTACATATGGTTTTATCACTTTAAATGTAATAATAAACGGTATATAATTGTTCATAATTTTTTTACTAAGCATCAAACGCAGTTCATATATTTTTTTGTTAATCTACACAAAAAACGAAACTTTTTGGAAAATAAAAAATTGAAAAATGTTTGTTTATTTATTTTTTATCTCACTTAAAGATTTCATATGGTTTTCTGATTTCAAATATTATTATAAACGCTCTAGAAAATCGAAAAATCATCCCATTTCGATGAGCTTTTTTTCAAAATCTTCGCGTTCACGGCAAATTTATGTGAAAAAATATAGCAAATTTTATATGGTTTTATGAATTTACAAAAATATTTTGAAAAATAATAAATAAAAGGTCAATTTTAAGAGAAATTGTTTTTATTTTTACTAGTAAAAACATGATAAATCAACATTTTTGTATAAGTTTTTCATATTGTTTGTTTTTTTTTGTGTAGAATATGAAAAAAAAATACCGCAACTTCATTTGATTATTAGGAAAAAGTTATCAACAATTATACGTGATTGAGTACATATTTTTTTTCGTACATCCGCCGTATAAACGAAAATTTAAAAAAAATTATCAAAATCGGATGATTTTTCAATTTTCTAGAGCCAAAAAACGAGCAGACCGCGAAAGTATAAAATTACCTCGAAAAAAACAACAAAAAAGACCTTTTCTAAAAAAAATTATAATTACCATTTAATTTTTCCTGAATAATCCGAGGACGTAGGATTATCGACAACACTGTATTATTTGATAACTGATACCACAAGGTAGCAGCGGTCAAACAACTTTCCGGAATAGTTTAATATACTGTGTTTTTGTTTACCGGTTACTATGGTTACCTTGTGGTTACGTTGATCTTTGAAAGGGATCGAAAAAATTGGGGTTAGTGGTGACGAAAGTTAGAGTGACATCGAAGGATTATTTTTTCAAGGTAGGTTTCAGAATACTATTACTGAATTGATTATACTCGTGTATTATTTTGGAAAAATGTAGATTTTTTTTTTAAAAGTGGGATCATAAATTAGGTTGACGAAAATCGATAAACAGAGATGACTGTAATATTGCACTGAATTTGTAATTTATCGGGTTAATGTTTTCTGCTGAATAAGATTTTTTGTATGTTAATTGTAAATTAAGACAGTCGTTCTTTTAATGTATATGTAATAAGGTTCCCACAGGTTATAATACAATAAAATTAAAATATTTACAACATGGTAAAGTTATACGAACACGAACAAGAAAAAGAGAGAAAAAGCTGTGCGAGTAGGAAATCGCTTGATCCATTTCTATTATTTATCAAGAAACATAAATCAATAAAAAAAATAAAAATAAGATACAAAAGATGTGAAGCAAAAAACATACTACAGTTTATTTCAGAAAGGTATAGAGTAATAAAACCTCATTAGGTATGCACAGGGACCACAGAGTGACCCAACGAATATTTAAGCCACTTTCATAGTTTGGCATTGATTTCATTGTAAATTTTTTTATCAAGTGTAGGTAGTACCACCCGGGTTGGGGTCAATATATGGTTTTAGCCTATTGTTATCCATTCACGAACACTGAAAATAGTGTACCAAAGGCGTGTCGGTAAAAAACTCGTAAAAAGGAAAGCCGAATCTGAAATAGGGCTGGAATTAAGCAGAGGCACTAATAGAAGGTTAAACGGTACCTGTTAAACGCAAAACGTAACTGTATAATCTATTACCTAAGTAATCCCTATACAATATTTCGATATTGACACTTCAGGCCAGAAAACATACTTTTCCTAATTCTCTTACGCAATTACTTGAAATTTTAATATTACATACAATACTATTTCAATACCTACACCTATGGCCGACACTGAAATTGTGCCGAACTGGAGGGAATTCCCCATTTTATTACTCTATAACTTTCTGAAATAGACTATAACTGTCAATTTTATAAAGTTTCTGAAAAAATAAATTGAAATAAATAAATAAATAAAAACAAATTTCCATATACTTTAAAATAAAAATAAAAATATTCGTAAATCACACTTTTTTTTTAATTGCGTTGGCCAGAATTTTGCTACAATTGGATTTTACAAATGATTTAAATAATAGATGCCGATATTTTGAAATTATGTATATTTATTTATTATCACCTTCAATATATACCCCTCCTCTATTCCTACATCGCTCATTGGGAATATTTCATTCTTCGAAACAGTGCAGGAAGTCTTTTCTTTTCAGTTCCTTCAGAATGTGCGCATCTATTTCTTTCACAGCCTCAGCAGACTCAAATCTTGTTCCTTTTAATACCGATTTGACTTTAGAAAAGAGGTAGAAATCGCACGGTGCAAGATCAGGCGAATGAGGTTTTTGGTCTAACACGCTAGAAACTTCTTACCGACTTTATAGATATTTTTATCCGTTTTTAACGTAAAAGGGCAACCCGAACGTGAATCATCTTCTCGGTCATATTAAAAGATTTTAAACCATTCAAAAACACATGACCGCTACAAACGTTCATTGCCATACACTTGTTTCATTGAAATATAAGTTTCAGTTGTAATTTTTCCAAGTTTAATTTTTGATCATTTTCACGGCAAATCTAAATAACACCCTCTATACAAACGGTAACGGCTACACTGGTTTGTATACAGACACGGTAGACATCGCAATCGAAGACTTAATAGCCACACTCTGTATTTTACATACAGGTAGGGAAACGGAATGAATAATAGGTTATATATTAGAAAATGTGTTTTGGAGATTCAACCTCAAGATTGTGAATTTGTAAACGATATATATCTGTGTCATTTTACTACCAGATCCATTGCACCAGGTTCATGGAGGTAGGAAAATATTTTAGCTAATAATAATAATAATAAATCAGCTTTCTCAAACCAGAAAATCTTTGGCTTGTATATCCAGAGCAGAGATGATTATAAAACCAAGTTTTTTCTTGTATATAGTTCTAATGGTTTTTATCTTATTTCCACTATCTGCAACAGCTATATTTACTGTTACCCTCTGTATTTCTTCAATGATGTTGACTGAAGCGTTGTCTCGAACATCCCTGTTTCGTTAACTCTCTGGGTATTCCATAAACAGTCATGTTTTTGATATAAATCCAAAAAATGTAACACACTAGTTTCAGTCTAATGCAAGACCGTGAGGTATGGCAACACTGATGTGAATATGTCAAACCTGTCTTTCAAGACGGGCCAAATCCAACAAAAGTTGTTCAGGCACAAAGCATTCTGAAACAAATGGTAGTCTGTTGTTTCGTTATAATTGGACATGATGCCAACGTTCCATTAGAGCAATTTTGAATGGTATACCAGCATTTTTTGTTTGCCAAAAGTGATAGGGAAAACAATCGCAGGAGACGAATCATTCTCCACCACATCAGTTCAAACAAAAACGTTTTTGAAGATTCAAAACATCGAATTAATGGGTCATCCACGCTACAGCCCTTGTTTTAGCACCCAATGATTTTTCCTTATCACAGCAGATGATAAATAAATTGCGAGTTCAAAATATTTCTACATTTGAAGATGCGGTTGATTCAAATAACATGTAACGCATGCAAAATTGTATTAATCTTAATGGAGAATATTTTGAAAAACAATAAAGCCATATGGAATTATAAATATTTGTTTTTGTTTTTTAAAACTTAAGTAGCAACCATCGAAGCACACCGGAGCCTCAAAACAAAACTTGAGTGATTACCGTTCACAAGGTTTAAATCCATTTTTACTTGTTTCAAATTCGACTGGTATGCAATTATCGATCGATAAGCTTTGAATGGATCAAACTTTGTTTGTTTAACTGAAATTTATCATTTTAAATAGAAAACATGTTTCCCAATCATATTTTTATTCGATTTTGCTTTATCAATAGAAATCTATTCGCGAGGACTCTGACAACGTTTCATTTTGCATCGTATCCTTCATGGCTTTGAACATTTGAAATTTAAATCGGTAAAACTAACAAAAACCTGTTCGGGAAGTGGATAACAAACAAATAAATGAGTTGTATACAATTTTTATGAAACTACTTAAGCATATAGTCTTTGAAGAATGAGTAAAAGAAAAAGATTTTTGTAACTTTAATAAAAGATTGAACCCACCAGGAAAAAACGTCTAATTTGGTTGGCCTATAAAATCGCTCTCCATTATGAGTCACTCTGTATAATATCTAGTTTCAACTATTTATATATTTTTATACGAATTGTTTTTAATGTTAAAGGTAACCAAATAATGCAATATGCACCAAATCGGTAGCCATAAATGGCTGTTAATGTTAACCGTCCTTCTTATTCAACACCACGAAGTTCAAAACGGGTTCGCTTGTTTGAGCAACCCATGTATTCACGGAGTTTGCTTAGACGATTTAAATTCTACGTATTTTTGCTATTGCATAGACGGTTATACGGGTATTCAGTGTCAAACAAATTGGAACGAATGCTGGTCTTCGCCGTGTCGAAATGGTGGAGTTTGCATTGATGGTATTGCAATGTTTAACTGTTCATGTCCACCAGGATATTCAGGTAAGTGGAAACGATCAAAAACCTCTCATATTACACCAAACAGAGTATTCAATGACGTTTTAATACCACAATCACTTGATCTTTCTGAGCTTCAATAAGAAACTGAGATGGCATGGCAATCTTCACGGATTATAAGGTATTCTATCAATCTTTCACTACTGATCGTGGTCCAACTATTTTGTCGACCTTGGAAATTTGGCAATTTTCATAATATCTACGACAGATGACCAAAATTTAATTACCGATCAAGGTTCTGTAGTCTATGATAAGTGAATAAATAGTATGCTAGTCTCTAATCTATGCTAAGACCTATCCAAGCTATTCGGATTATGATCCTACCAAAGAATTAGGTGGGCAACCTTTGATACGTCTTCCTCTTCATTATCTATGATTTCCCCAAGGAGTTCTTAATCGAGGTGTAGATTTAGTGATCGAATCATCGTACCAACAGCTACAAGTGAGATTAATTCAACTTGACCTCATAAAAAGATCTTTGTATTAAAATAAAAACTCAAAGTAAGGAATTAATGTTAAAAACTATCATAAATTTATACTTCCTAATCATTCAATGCCTTTTTGCGAATCTCGTCTTAATGATTTACTTTAGAATTTCATAATTCAAAAGGTAAGCTCTGTGAAGACGACATTAACGAATGCGAAAGTAACCCCTGTCAAAATAATGGTACTTGCTTGGACGAACGAAATGGTTATACTTGCAACTGTCTTGCTGGCTATTCGGGAACGTATTGTGAAATAGATGTTGCAGTTTGTAATGCAACAGGAGAAACTCGTTGTGCAAATGGAGGTATATGCGAAGAAGGTCCGGGAGAAACCTTCACCTGTAAATGTCAAAAAGGTAAGTATGCTCATACTCATTTATTTCATTTCCGCACTGTATTTATCTCTGAAAGAATACAGTTTGCTTAATTTGTTAATTAGTGGAATGTCAGCTAAAAGCAGGTGGAGAAAAAATGAATAATTCTAGTACTAGTTTCAAATATTTCACAGTTTAAAGTAAGGAATGATTGACGAAAATGGTTTTTCAGAGTGTGACAACATTTTCACTTGGTGATTATGCAGTTAGTGTCCATCATGTTTCTTATATCATCTTTAATATTCCTTCATCACAGGAATTCGATTTAAAGAAAGCTTAAGCCGTTTTTTGGCCAATAAAGTTATCTTTTATTATTCAGAAAAAAGGATAAATAATTTTGCAAGTAACCCTATCAAGGGAGATCAAAAAATACCTAAGTTTAAGAAATTTGGATAAAGCCGTACGACTTGCGAAGACCAGCATCGCAGTGGTCGACCAAATGAGGTGACAACACCAGATATGTTGAAGAAAATCCACAAAATAGTACTTGCGTGATCTAGGAGACATAGAGGCATTTCAAAAAGTGTGGTACATCCCATATTAACTAAACATTTGCACATGAAAAAGCTGTGGTGCCGCGTTTGCCCGCTATGGAACAAAAACAGCATCGTGAGGATGTTTCCATTGAGTGTTTCATAGAAATAAAGCCGAATTTTTGCACAGTTTCATAACTTTACAACCAAAACAGAAGAACAATCAAATTAATAAACTAGGAGAACCGGCTGTAAAGAAAGCAAAGACCGTTCCATCTGCAGGCAAGGTCATGGCGTCGGTTTTTTGGACGCATGTGGGATAATTTTCTTAAAAAAGGGAAAAATATCAGCGGAAAGTATTATGCGAACTTATTGCAACATTTGAGCGGAGAAATCAAGCAAAAACGGCTGCATTTGGCAAAAAAAGAAAGCACCAGCCCATACATCCGTTATTGCAATCGCTGAAATTGATGATTCAAAGTTTGAATTGCTACCTCATGCATCCTATTCGCCAGATTTAGTCCCCCGGATTATTTTCTGTTCCCAGACTTGAAAAAATGGCTCGGGGATCAAAGATTTTCCAATAATGAAGAGTGGTGATGTCGGAATTGAGAAACTTGATGATTCTTATTATAAAAAAGGTATCGAACTTAATGAAAATCTCTGGAAAGAATGTGTGGAACTAAAAGGAGATTACTTTATAAAATTAATATATTTTTATTCAAAATTTTTGTGTTTTCTTTGTTGGGACCATCCTGGTATATCGCATCGTATATCAAGGATATAAGTTACTAGACGCTAACTAAGCAGATGTGTATTAACACAAACTAGGTTTATAGCTTTTAAAACAAAATATGACTCATAAGATCAAATAATTCTGATATTGAATTGATTTTAGGTTGGGGTGGTTTTCTATGCGATTGGGAAATAGACGAGTGTGTTTCTGCACCATGTCAAAATGGAGCAATTTGCATAGATCTACATGCCGATTATTCATGTGCCTGTTTGTTCGGTAAGTAAGAAAATAAAATTCTAAGATACAAATTTCTAATATTTTTTTAAAGGTTTTGCTGGCAGAAATTGCGAGGAAACCATGCAAATTTGTGACGAAAGTCCGTGTAAAAATGGCGCTTTATGTATTTATGAAAACGATCAACCTATTTGTTATTGCGTTCCTGATTTTCATGGAGACCTTTGCCAATTTCAATACGATGAATGCCAATTAGGTCCGAGGTAAGAAACTTTTTTTGTAATTATTATTAAACTTGTTCATGTCAAAATAAAAAAAGTGAAATGTTTCAAAGAAATAAAGCCAAATTTTAGCGCCGTTCCATAGCCATGGATGAAACGTGGGTCTATCACTTCACACCCGAAACAAAATAACAATAACCAGGGACTGTAAAGGGAGAACCAGCACCAAAGATGGCAAAGACCGTAGCCACATTCGAGTATAGTAGCCTTGGAAAGCGAAGCAGTGTGGACCTTCCAAGTCCCCAAGTATTTTAGTCATGCCTTTTATGGCGCTTTTCGCGATCTCATGGATTTCTATTCATGGTTTTTGTTTTTATTGCAAAAGTACTTACTGTTCGAAATTTGTCGGTACATATAATTTTGCATGAATTTAATTCTTTTCTTTTGTTTGAGGTGCATGAACGCCGGTAGTTGTATCGATGGTGTGGATAATTTCACATGTTCCTGCCCTCCAAATTTAACCGGAGTACTTTGTGAATGTTTAATATTATCCAACGGAAGTTTAGATTGTGACTACGTCAGCCCAGAACCAAGTGCTTATCCCACAACAACAACTTCTTATTACAACTTAACGATATCGTCTACTAGTGTTACTAGTACTACAACTGAAGTGCCAATTACCGAAACGACAATTATGACTGTTTTTCCAAATACTTCTATAGGTATTGTTAGTACCTCAAGTACAAATATTCCTTCGTCTACTGCCATGGATAATGAGACTAATTTAAGTACAACTTTTTCTTCGACATACCCAATATCTACAACAGATTTTTTCACTAGTACTACCGAAGTTAGTACTTTAAGTACCGCCGTTACATATTTTACAGAATTAACAACTATATACGAAAGTACTACATCCTCGAGTATTGAATATCCGGTATATTCCACGGAATTTCAATTTGAAACATCATCATCAACTATATATTCGAATATAACCTATTTTAGTACCTTTCCAGCTGAAGTTAGTAGCGCCCCGATGTTATCAACTACAGAATATACTACTGAGCTTGACTCCGGTAGTACCTTAAGTACCACGCTCAAATATCAACCTAGTAATAGAAGCATATCCGAAGAAGCGACCACATATACAACCACATTTCTTACTGCGGAACCTACTACAACAACATTTCTCACTACTGAACCTAATATAAAATTCGAAACGAGTACTGGTATCACTACAAGCAATACTGTTGCGAGTACTATGTTATCTAGTACCCAGGAAACTACTACTTTCGTTTCTATAGATTGTACGAATAGTGAGACGAGATGTTTGAACGGAGGTACCTGTATTTACGTCGACGGAAATTATAAGGTATGGAAACTATTTTATTTCAGGTTTCAATTTATAATGGAGAGTGGAAACATTGTGCGCACCTAAGCAAGATGTGTTTCCATGACTAGACAATTGTTCTTATTATATTGATACTTATAGCAAATTGAAGAATATTTAAAGTAGAAACGACGGAGGTCTTCCATACGACAGCAATAACATTCATATGAATCAAATCAAAATTTATGTCAACTCAGTAGAAATAATCGTTATGACTAATATTCCAAAGGTCAGCCTTTTACGAATTAGTAATTAAAAAGCCCAAATGAGAATGAGAAAGCATGTCCATGGTATTTAACATATTTAAATGCTAACTCACGAAGTTCTGTGAGCGTCAACCCATAAAGTAGCTTAGCGAGTGTTGACTCCGGTCCAATTCTCTAATTTCTACCTAAGATTCCTTCAAATATTCTGGATCACAGAAATTTCTTTCTGTATTCCTTTTCTGGTATCTGTATCGGTATCTATCAGAAGCAGCGCGTCATTTGCAACAACTTCTCAAAACAGAAACAAAAAATCGGTCCTTCATAATGTTTTTCCAAGTCAAAGTATTGGCTGCGACGTAATTTCGATTTGTTTTTATAACACAGCTGGTATAGAAGCTTTAACAGCCTAACTAGCGTGTGTTGTGGTGCCAAATAGTCCTCCACAAAATATAGAGTGATAGCTGGACACTATATCACGGTCGAAGCCGATTCGCTCGTCAGACTAGGATCCGAAAACCCTCCAGTGGGCTCATAGCCCATTATGGGTGTAACAAAATTTGTAGCTACCTCTTAGAAACGTGTTCGAAATATGGATGGCAACACCTGGCATGAGACAAGTTAAAGAGCACATAGATAGAGCTTCTGTTTGTCTTACTATCGACAGGAGTGAAACACGACTCATGGATGATCAGGAATATCGCTGGTGTATTGGCACGTTTGAGATTCGAACACCTGGGCCAGCCTTGGATTGTTCAATGACGTTAAAAGGTTCTGATTAGCTACTCCTAGGAAGTTGGTAAGATTCTGATTAGCTACTCCTAGGACATTGATTTTTGGTGGAGCACAACGGGTTTATAACACATAACTATGAACTATGAAATGTGGAAATTTGTTTAACGTCATATTTCATTCAAAATTTCCATGTATAACTTGATCAGCATAAAGGTTTGGGTTATCAACATCAATATAATCGAAATTAGACATGTTTTATGCTTAATTAGATGTCTCATTATAATTTTCGGTTCAATTTTTTGTTAATTTGTAGGAAAATTTATATACAAAGGCTCCAGTTGAATATTTATTCAAGAAAAACTGACAAACTGACTTTCTATTTGACATTCAACTAATTTTTGTGTTTTTTTCACAACAAACTTCACTACACTAGCGCTCACTAGACTGAACCCGCATATGCATAGTTCTAAGCGCGCCAAATACAAAATTCAATTGAAAAGTGATTCCGAAGGTTTTTTCAAATATTTTTTCAATTGCAGTGTATTTGCAACTTTGATTACGAGGGAGAATTCTGCGAATCGAAATTGGGAGTTAAAAGGGCAGCTTTTGGTGGAAACTCTTTTCTCTCTCATCGACTCCACGTAACATCTTACCATATAGCAATCGAATTTGAAGCGAAAACGATGGCTAACGATGGTATCATATTTTTCGCTAACGTCAATTCCCCACACATGGTTTTATATATGAAAAATGGATTTTTGAAATTTATTTTTTCCTGTGGGTACCAAACCATGTTACTGAGCGAACTGAAAGTACCGGTGAATAATGGATATAATATGAATATTAAAGCTGGGTAACGTTCAGTTTTTTTTGTTGTAAATACAATGTTGTGTTTATTATTTTTTAGGCTAGATTTCCGTGAAGATTTGAAACATTGTAATGCATCAATAAAAATTAATGACAGTTTATCGATGACAGGTGATCAAATAGCTAAAATAATTGATTTTCCGAAAGGTTCGGCTTGGCTACACGTTGGAGGTTTACCGCAATATTTGGCTATGGAAATTGGACTTCCAGTAGGAGGCTTTGTTGGCTGTATGGCTAATTTAAAGGTTAAAAGTCTAATATAAATCATATATTATAGGGTTTGGAACAATCAAATTGTAGTAAATTGTTATGCATTTTTGCAAATTTATGAATTAGATTTTTGATAGGTTATTGTAGTTCTCCAATAACTGTATATACTGTATATAAATTCTGAGAGTTAGTAAGACGGACACCTTATAAAGGAATGGAATTTATTAAAAATTTTTCAAAATAATCTCTCAAATTAATACATTTAAAAAAAATCTACAGCTCTGATCTATCTTAGGTAATTTTTCAGTCATCTAGTCTTGATTTAACGGTGATCTAACAGTGAACTAGCTGAGTTTCAGCGATGATTTAGCTGTGTTTTTTGTTGTGATTCAAAATTGGTCTAACCGATTTATATCGGCGATCAAGTTGTGGCTCAGTGGTAATCTTGAATTACCATACTTGTGATTGTTTGATGATTCAAATTGATTTAGCTGTGATTAATCGGTGATTTAACAGTAATCTACCGTGGATCTAGTGATGAGCTTATTCAGTGATGATTTAATAGTGATTCAATAATAAACTGGAGTGGGATTGAAGGAATCTGATTGAGTTTGATGCAGCAAATATATAAGCTGTTGTTTTTACAAAGAAGACTGGTTTTGCAGCTCAGAATTTGGTTCTGTCTGGACATAAAATATCACCAACCTTGCAAATTCGCCTGTTGGGATTTGAGGTTGTGAGCAATATGTCCGGGTATAATCACGTGGCCGATTTAGCTAAGGCAGCTTCACAAAAACTTGAAGACCAAAAATCTATATACTCCGCAACAGCTTCTAATCCTCTACAAGGGCCAGATTCATCCATCTTTGGAGTATTGCTCGCACATTTGGAGCTCGGCTTCCAAGTATACTCTGAAGATGCTGGACTTAATATAGAATAGAGCAATTCGACTTATAGGCGACCCAGATTTGTCTAGAAACTTGTATACACATTTGTACACAAAAAGTAATCTCTCTAGGATATGTGATTCAATGGTAATTTAACAGTGATCTGGCAGTGTTTTAGTAGTAATTTATTGGTGATTTAGCGGTTTGTAACAGTGACAGATGTGATTTAGTGGGAATCTAACGGTAGTTTACCTATTGGTTGGTCTATTAGGAGATAGATGAGATAATGAATTCCAGCTAATTAGAAAGAATTGGAAGGAAGGGAGAATTGACGTATTTGTTAAGTTTTGGAGAGACTACTTAACCATAATATGTAACGAAATAGATATTTGGCGAAAAATATGACAGATGAATTGACCCCATTATAAATTACTGACCTGATTAACGTTTGACATCATCTTGTTAACAAAGATTTTTTTTTCAATCTATTTAATTTTTTTATTCAAGTAATACCAGTAGAAACAAAAAGTTACAGATACAGATTGTTTTATAGATTGGAAATAGAACGGTGAAGATCTACGATGATGCAGAAGACGGTTACGAAGTTACAGAATGTTCTTCATTGGCTTGCCTGTCGAACCCATGTAGGAACGACGCGTTTTGCAGTTCAGTTGGCGATCAATGGCAGTGTCATTGTAGGAACGGGTTAGACGTTGAAGTTGGTTTGAAGATTGTTGCCCTGAATTCTTCTTTTTGTTTCAGTTACTTAGGAAAATCGTGTGAAGTATCTATTTGTGATGATAATCCATGTCTTTTTGGCGGTACTTGCATTCCTTTCACGAATAGTGGCTATATTTGTTTGTGTCCGTATGGAAAGCATGGCCATTTTTGTGAAAACGGTGAGTTTATATAAATTTGTGAATTATAGTTATAAACCTCCCCTTTGCTTAAGAATGTTTAAATAAATAAGATGAAACAAAATTAGATCATAAATTAGATAAAGATACTGTTGATAAACTTCTATGTCAACAAACTCATATAGAATTTTGTCTGTACAAACTAAGCAGCATAGACAAATATCAGAACGATCCAAAAGGACTATACATATAAATCAGAGTTTTCACGACCACGTTTCGAAATTTGAAAATATATTGGAAAATAAAAATTGCAGACCATTCATTCTTAAAAATACCCTTAAAATATTCTATCCTCTAAAACAATTCCCTACAAAATTTTCTCTCTTCAATTTTGAGTGAAAATCTTGCTGCTAGTATCACTGATGTAAATGTACGGGTCTAGCGCTGTTGAAAAAAAATATGCATGCGCCGTGTATGCGGAAAAACCAGTGGTATCTGTAGACAAACCAGTGTAGCCGTCGCCTCCGTTTGTATAGTAGCTGTTTTTTGTTTTGTCATATAAATGATCGATGTACAAATAGAACAACGAATTGTTGTAGCAACAGAAATTTATAATGTTTGTCGCGTCCACGTGTTTTTAAGTGACCCAGAAGTGACCGGAAAAGTCTATAATCTTGTTCAATCTGATAGGGCTGATGAATCTATTGGAATTGACAAATAAACTGGTGCCTGGAATCTTCGAATTTGAACCACAAGAAACTTGAAACTTTGAATGCGATTGAAAATCTCTGAAACTTATTAGAAAAGGTATTAACGTGGAACGAATCAAATCTGCATTGAAAGAAACCGTATTTGAGTATCTTTATCTAGATAATTGCGGAGTCCATGATGACAGCAGCAAAAGGAATAGAATTAAATGGTCTGAAGTCAATTGTTCTGGTTACAGAATTACAAGCAATAAATAAGAACTCTACGAGAAGCGTGGAGCTTGAAATTGTATGGAAGGAATAAAATGAAAACGTATATTTGGAGAGAAACACACAAAAAATAATATCTTCTTTTTGAAATCACTTTTTTCCAGATATCAAGATAACGCAGCCATATTTCTCGTCGTCTGTCCACGGTTTATCGTCTTTCGTAGCTTATCCATTTCCGGATGGTATATCAAAAACAATGGAAATTAAATTTCGATTTGCTCCAACAACCATGGAACAGATTTCCATACTATTATTTATAGGACAGGCCGGGCACCATGATTTTTATTCGGACCATATCGCAGTGAGTTTCGTTAGAGGTTATATTATGCTCACATGGAATTTGGGATCTGGTAAGTTCACTATTAATATCCATGTAAATGAATATGAAAATAATTGTATAAAATAGTAATAAATTAATCAGCGCTATCTTTTTTTGTAAATAAACGTTGATTATTTCATCTAATACCATCTAGTTTCTAGGTGTTGAAAGTTTTCAACTATTACACAGTTGAATGCGCGCTTTGATAACCAAGTTATCGTCTTCAGAGCTCACCTTCAGTCTCTGAAGACGATAACTTGGTTATCGAAACACGTCAGACAGTGTATTATGATTGTTGGTGTGTTTAGTATGAATATCATCAACGGCTCCAGAAATTCCAACCTAGCATTCGTCTCTTCTTGTTTCTCTCTATCTGACGTTTTCTGGTACTTCTAATTCTCTCGATATCTTCTGTATTTCTCTTTGTTTCGGTGGTATAGCTTAATGTATACCCAAAGATGTCTGTATCGTAATAATCTAGTTACTGACACCTTTTTTTTTATCTAATTCAAATTGAAAACAACGATAGTTTGAGCGGAAATACTTTCTATTAGGTTTTCTGAAAAAAATAATCAAACAAACAACTACACGAACTTTTTCAACTACGCTTTTTGGTTCTTCGAGCCTTGCATATGTCAATGATTCAAATCCGGCTCGAAGGACCAGATTTGTTTAGTGGTAGTAAACACTCATGGTTTCAATAGTTGATTTTGATTCAGGTCCCAGGAGAATTTTTACGTCACAGTCGATAAAACCAGGAGCTACTGATTATCTAGTGAAATTGGGTCATACTGGTCGGAGGGCATGGTTATATGTAGAGCATTTGGGAAATGTTACGGGAAGATCACCTGGAAATTTGGTACAACTAGATGTAGTACCACTTCTTTACGTAGGTAATACAAGTTTTACTGCTTATTTTAATTTTTAAATATCATAGTTATAAGCTCATACCTTCTTGTTTTTATAATCAATTTTGAAATCACTTCGTTTAAAATTTTTTTAGGAGGATTTGATGTGAGAAACTTTTCCACGCTTCCTCACGACCTACCATTACATACGGGTTTCTCCGGATGTATTTACGACATTGAAATGAAATCCGGGAGTGTAGTTATACCGTTCCAGGGTTCCATGAAGGCATTTGGCAGGGCAGTCGGTCAATGTGGTACTAGTGAATGTCACGAGAGAAGTTGCCAAAACGGTGGAGCATGCCTACATCACGGAAGTACTTTTATGTAATACAATAACGTCGAAATATCATTTTCATTATTAAATTGATTTTATATGTAGGTGTTTATGTCAAGATGAGTGGTTCGGACCATTATGTTCATCCAGATTCAATCTGTGCGATGGTAATATTACAAAATGCTCGGAGAATTCTAGGTGTGTACCTTTATTGTCACATTCTGAATGTGATTGTCCCTTTGGCAGAGTTGGAACAACCTGTGAAAAAAGTATGTATTGGAAAAACGTTTCAAAATGATTAGAGAGAATGTTTATTTGGTTTATCTAGACTCTCGAGCCTATTATACATTTATATCCGGCTCGAAGGACCAGACAGTGTAATTGTTTGTGTTGGTGTGATAAACAGTGTGTTCAGTGTGGTTTTTATCGATACCAATCATGATTATTTTCAGTTGAAAATATAACTGATGTGAGTCTAACTGGAATTAGGTCTTTCATCATGCTTAATCCGATGGAAATTGAAGGCAATAAGTTTCATATTGAATTCGAGATTAGGATTCTAAAAGACCACGGGATTGTTATATTTATGGGAACGAAGGATGTCAGATTTATTTGTTTATCTTTACAAAATGGTTTACTAGAATTTAAAATACAAACAGGTGAGTGAAGTTGATATTGTTGTACGATTTTTGGAATTGTAACAGAATTCATATAGAATTATCTGAATTGAAAATTCATTGTATGTATTAAGGGATTTTTCAATATTTTCTTTCTTCGACCCGTAAATAGATGGAGCTTCACATTTATCATCATTCATCATTTTAAGCTAAAAATGATGAATGGGCTCGCACTTCCTTCACGATTCCGGTTGATTGACTTATCTTGAACAAAAAAAAATTAGCGGCGTTTTAATTTGTAAGCCCTAAATGCAAGGAATTGACTATTATCAAATAAATATACCAAAAAGTGGACTTTTGGTATATATTTGAAAAAAAAAAGTTGCTAATTATGCGTTTTCTCTTTGTCTTTTGGAATAAAAAATCGAAATTATGGAAATTTTAGATTGATAATAGTTCATTCTATGCGTTTACATGTGGTTACAAATTTCAAGTCATCAGAAGAATTAAAATGCAGCAAGCGTATTATTATTGAGCGAAATACTCTAATCAAAATCCCTACACGATCCTAGGTCAGTACTGGAAATAATACAAACAATAATACTCAAGAAATATCCTTTGATACTTTCAAAATATGATTGGGAATTCACTGGAGCGAACAAATCTACAAAACAACTCATTAAATTAGAAACAATCCTTTCAATCAATCAAGAATTTGAAACTTCAAGGTGAATTAACAAGACAAATTCAAAATCAAACAGTACACCCCGCAATATGGAATATTCCTGGACTTCTACTATTCATAATACTAACTGGTGTAACATGAGTATTTTGGAGATATTTCAAATTATGGAAAACGAGGAAAATCAACCAACAACCCCAACAAAAAAAACCCTTTTAAGTTGTAGTTTTATCTTTAATTTGCACACCTTATTTTGAAATATCTACGTCAGCTTTTAACAATAAAAGAAGTTTATATTATTATCATCCATTTCCATTCAATCTGTTTGTAATTCTGAAACTGTAAACTTGAATTTTACATATAATAATGCCATTTATGCCATGTCTTGGTACAAAGAACCTATTAATACGAGGGTTGCTACTTCAGTTTTGAGATGTGGCAACACTGATGTGAACATGTCAAATCTGACATTGACTTTTGACGAGGATTAAACCAACAACAGTATATCGATCAACACGCTTCGACTTTAGGTGATGAAGCACCATATTTCGCTGGTTTCCAAAATTCAATTGTGATCCTACTTCGCTACAAGATGAAATCCTTGAAAGTCGTGCCAAATCGGCTGTTGTACCAGAAAACATCGTAAATTGATATTGCAAGATCATCATGTGACATACCGTGAGATTGAGGTATATTTGAGCAGTAGTTTCGCTATCATACATCCAATATTGCAAGATTTGTCCATTCTCTTAAGTTACGGAGCCAAGATTTCTTCTTCCTGCGATGTTTTTCTTATATTAATAACTGTCAACAGCTTTTCTTTTGCGACCAAAGCGTCTTAGTCGTTGGTGATTCTGTTAGTCCAAGGTGTCTGCGTCTATAGAGCCATATTTCAAATGCCTCAAGTTTTTTGGTGATATTGATCTTAATGAAAAGAATATTTTGAAAAACAATGAAGCAATCTTTATCAGGGACTTATGCGGAGCTTCTATTTCTATATTGTTATAAGTATAATCAAATTTTTAAATAAATATTTGTATGTTGTAGGTAGTAGTAAGATTAGCTCAACAGGCATTGTTATACGCAGTTCGATACTTCTTATAAAAGGAGTATGGCACAAAATACAATTTGGAAGATTCGGCAAAAAAGTATATCTATCAGTAGATAAAACCGTCAATACTGGCGTTCTAGATACCATCTATACCTCAAATTTCAATAAAGAAACCATATACATAGGCGGTTTACCAGATATGTCACATTTACCACTATTCGCTGCATCCGGTGTACCAGTACATTTCAAAGGATGCATTCGACATCTTTCCATTGATACCACAGCAGTACCATTAACCGCCGATAACGTTCACCAATCGAGAAATTTGATAGATTGCGATGGAACACCTTGTGGCGGCGAAGCTTGTTACAACGGCGGTACTTGTTGGTTAGATTCTTTCATGAATCCGCATTGTTCTTGTCCGGTTCCTTATTACGGAGAAAAATGCGAAAATGTGAAAGTGTGCAACGAGAGGACGTGCAAAAATAGAGGAATATGTATAAATAACAGATGTACTTGTCAAGTGGGTTGGTCTGGAGCGTTTTGCGAATACGAAATCGCAGTTAATAACCCAAAATTCAACGGACGCAGCTACCTTATAATGAGAAAAGTTGGTGATAGAAAAAGGGAGTTGAAAGAGGGCGTTCGAAGGATATTTTTGAATTTTACAACTGTTAATCCTAACGGTTTACTATTTTGGAATAAAAAGGTGGGTATATTGGGGTGTAAGGTAAATTGTTTTACGAAATTTTATTAAAAATTAGCCGTTTTCGTGTGTTTTTTACAATTTAAATAATTTGAAATTGGATCATTCATTGCAATTATGCCAAAATATGATAATTTATTGTATAAAATGTCAAACATAAACTCTTATATTTAAAGGAATTTTCTGACCCGTGCGGAAATCAAATATGTCGATCTTATGAAAGTTTCTTTTGTTTTTAAACATTTGAAGCAGATAACGCGACAAAATATAGATTGTCCCATTTAAAATTCCAAAGTTGCGGTCGCTACTAAAGAATTGGGACACTCTGTATAAACCAAAAGTCAATAATCTGAAAATTCCTTTGAATACAAAGAGCTCTTGTGATTGAAGTTTTTTGATAACTCTCACAGGTCTTAAGAAAAAAATATTTAAACATTCTGATGATGGCGAATACGAAAAAAAAACTAGTTTCAACTGCTGCTACAATCTTGCTAAAGTTAAAAATGCGGAAATCGAATATCCTGAACGCTTCATCTCTTGTTCCAATCTGTTATCCTGCTCAAGTTCAAACTAGCGGAATCCATCAAATATCGTGACATGTCTAAATCTTCTACTCAAATTTTCCTGTCAAAGACGTAAAGGTGAAAATACAAAAATCCATTGAGTATCCTGACATTCCTTCATCTTTTATGCTAAGTTCACTATAATCCTATTAAAGGTGAAGATGAAAAACCATCGAATATATTGATGTTGCTTTTTCTTGTGCTGAAGTATCACTGGGATCCTGCTAAAGGTAAAGATGCGGAAACTAGGAAGTGTCCTGATGTTGCTTCAACTCACTATTATGCTGCTGAAGGTGAAAATTCGTCGAATATCGAATAATCTTCTGCTTAGATTTCCTTGTAGTCTTGCCAAAGACGTAAAGGTGAAAATACAAAAATCCATCGGGTATCCTGATATTCCTTTATATTCTGTGTCAAGTTAACTATAGTCCTATTAAATGTGAAGATGGAGAACTATCTAATATCCTGTTCTTGCTTTATCTTCTGCCGAAATATCACTAAGATCACGCAAAAACATAGAATTTCGATATCTTGCTCCATCTTCTATTGAATATCCTGGCTTTGCTCAATAATATACTCCAATAGCTCTGCTCCAAATCCTGCTAAAGGTAAAAAGGCGAAATGTAAAGAATATCCTGATCTAGTTTCATATTTTGTTTTAATCTCACAGTTATCTTGCTGAAGTTCAAACTAGGAAAACCCGTTTAATATCGTGACATGTCCTGCTCGAATTTTCTTGTAGTCCTGTCAAAGACGTAGAGATGACGATACAAAAATTTATCCTGACATTCCTTCATATTTTTCGCCAATTTTAGTATAATCCTGCCGAAGGTAAATATATGAAAACCATCGAATATCCTAATTTTGCTTCATCTTCAATCTAATTGTAATTCTGATACAGTAGAAAAATTATTTTATTATTGAGAAGATGAAATAGTTCTTTTGATTTATTTGGTGAATATCCTGTTTCCATTTAACGGCAGTTTTTGATTGAAAAATCGAAAACCTTGGAATTTATCACACAATGGAAATGAATTTTCATCTCTTCCAATCGATTATTTCTTTATCAAATCGAAACGATCCTCACAGATTCGAATTGTCGAATATAGAAAATTAGATATTCGATGTTTTGTTGAGTGAAACATTCATAAATAATTTTTTACTGTATTATCATCCTATGGGACCAATTATACAGTTCAATGTCTATTTTTAATATGCTATGTTAACTGTTAAACGAAAGCGGGTTATCTGAAGCACACTATGAGTTCTATAATAATTTTGGCGCGAGTTTTAAATACGAAATTCAAAGAAATCAAATTTTTTAGAACTTCTAAAACAATTTTCCAAAAATTCTAAGTATCATAAAAAATTGTATTATTATTAAGGTTATTTATGTATTTACAGGGTGGCGATCATTTGGGCCTAGGTTTAGAAAATGGTTTTTTGAAAGTTGTTATCGCTTCTGAGAAAATGAAACAAAACATCCTCGAAGTTCCTTCTTATACTAAAGTAACTGACGGTCTTTGGCATAAACTCGATCTAAATATCGATCTTCTGAGTTTAACAATCGACGACAAAGTAATCGCAATTCGGAAAGCACCTAGATACTCCCAATTTTATCCAAGTGGAAATTTTTTCATCGGTGGAATTCCGAATGTCACTAATTTGATTACTGAAACCGACGGCGTTTTCACACATAATTTCGAGGGATGTATAGCTTCTTTTGGTACAAATTTAGATGTTATTACTGACTTTAGTCATATGGAAGGCTTAAACATCGATACGTGTGAGGTTTTAGCACACTAATGTGAATACATCGAATTGAGTTGAGCAAATAATTGATTGGTTGTTATTTTTTTAATAATTTTGAGCAATACTTAGAACTACCAAAGGTGCAAACTAAAATATCCATCTCTAAATACTGAATGTTCCAAGAATTTTTTGTATGCAACTGTAATGTTTTGTTATAATCACAAATTTTATGATCTGTTGTTAAAATGTGTAACAATCTAAAAATTGAATCAATCAGCTACAGTATCAGTAAATCAAAACATTCAAATTCGAAGGACAGGAGTTCTGCTTTTATTAGTTTTGGCAAACTATCAACTAATGCCTTTTAAACACGTTTTTACTCATTTGAAACCGACGCGAATCACTAACTAGTTCCCTTTTTTGTCACTACCAAACTATTTCAAATTTCTTGGAAACGGGTTTGTAATTCCGGATCGTTATTTGTTTTGAGCTACTGGATATTCGTTTTGACATTGGAATATTGTTTTCTGATATATAGTATATCTTTCTGCAGTATAACAAGAATATGTCTTCAATTAAGTTAGTCTGAATACACTAGCTAACATAAAGATTATAAAAGAAGGAAACTTGACTTTTTCCACAGTACTTGTGAGGAAAGAGTTAGTCTTGCAGTCTTGATCTAGCAGAAGAAGCAGCACCGTGACGGTGACCAGCTTTAGGCCAGCAAGACCAAGTCCGAATAATTGGTAATAATGATATCGGTTTGTAGGCTTCTACTTTATGCACTGGTTGCCAAATTTTGAGTATCATAATTACTTCAATTGTTTTCCACGTTATTGATACGTATACGAGCATGAATACTGCACTAATTTGTCTGTTTCATAATGGTTTTTCTTGGTAAAGGCTGCAATAATTTTCCTTTTATTAGATCGTCTAATGAATTACCTCTTTAGGTACAGTAAGCATTATTTTTTCTTGGTCTTCACTATTACATCAATATCCTCATCATCGCACTTTGTGGATTTTTTGCAATATTTCTAAAGTCGTCACCTCATTTGGTCGACCATATGTGCATTGGTACCCGATACACGAAATGTTACGTACTCTCCATGCTGCTTTACGGCGTGAAAGGGTGGACACTAAAAGTGGCAACGATGCAAAAATTAGAAGCTCTATAGACGCATTTTAAGAATACCTTGGACTAATAGAGTAACCAATACGAAGGTACTAAGAAGAACGGCTAAAGATTTAGAATTCCTTGGCTGCAAAATCTATGCGAATGGTTCTAAATACCCGAAGCTTCGAATATAATTCATGCAGCGCAAAATAAACAAGTCTATCAAATGATGGTCGCTAACCTTCGGTAGAAGACGGCACTGAAAAGAAGAAGAAAGTCTCACCTGGAGTAGAAACTAGTTCAGCTTTAATATTGGTTGGGCTGAGGCCAATTCACTGAAAACGTTCACTATAGATGGCTGCCAAACAAATACTAAACAACGTGGCGTTTTCAGACTCGAAACATATGCTGTTTCGATTGTTTACTTTCTAATACAGTTATATTTTTAAAGCAACTAACGTCATCTCTAGGTCAGGCCTGGTGGTTCAGGGATCAACCTCGTAATAAATAAATTTGATTTCGATTTTATGTATCGATATTGTAGCTGATTAATTTTATATTTTGTTTGTTATAGTATAGTCATTTTTATGTTATTTGTACGATATTTGCATTTAAATCGATTTTTGTGTGTTCGTCCGTTTATGTTTTAATAAAATATATTAAAATATAATAAAATCGTATTTGTATTTTCATTACTTTAAGCATATGAAGCATAATAGTCTGATAAAATGAGGATTCAAATTACCAACTAAAAGGCAAGTATGCATTTTTCAATATAAGTTGATTTTAGCTTACATGTATAGTTAAAATGGGTTGAATTTCATTTGGGAATATCACAAAAATGTTATGGGAAAAGGTACATTTAGACGCGATTTTTTATAGGTGAATGAAATCTTAGATAAATGTTGAAAAACCTTTTGGACAAATACATTAAAAAATTTACTTACTTTATTTAATCCTGAAGCCTTTATACCTTTTCGGGTGTAAGATATGATGAATTTGAGTCATTATGTAGGCAGGCAGGTATTTATATTGCTGACTGTGCTTTGTTAAGTGATTTCTCTATAATTGTTACAGTTTCTTGTGTCTGCTTGATTTTTAGTGTCTCTGTTATTCCCTTTCTGTCTCGATTTCTGTCGATCAGAATTAGTTAAGGGCTCAATATTTACAATGCGAAAAATATGCACAATCACTTGCTAATTGAAATCAAATCGATATCATCTTTTTCGTTTACGTTGAAGCTGCGAATGATATCTCTTCAAAAATAGTCCAACTCATTTTTTACTAGTCGTTCTAGATTTTTTTCGAAAAGATTATGGAAAATACGCATTACGTTCACATATTTATAAGCAAACTATTTAAGACATTTGTAAGTTAAGGCACACCCGCTACTACAAGGACGAGTTTTTCTTTCCATTCGATAAGTGGCTTCGCAGTGTTTTTGAAGCACTATATGTTGGTGTTTCAATAGTTCTACTCTCTCCAACCGCTTTTATCACTTGTTTTAATTGCTCCTCGAATTATAAAGCTCTTTTTTTGGGTATTTTAACGTCTCTGTAATAGAAAACAGTAATAGTAGATAAATGTGTTTCATTGGGTCTTGCGGACTCGACTTCCAACTTTCAAAAGACTGTCTGTTAAATTTCATGACATTTTGATTAGTCAGAAAAAACTGACAGCCATTTAAGTGAAGTTGCTTTTGTTATTTTCAAAACAATTTAGTTTGTTAATTTATAATTGGTTCTTGATGAAAAGAAATACTGTAAAAGCTCAGCAATGGCTTCAAAAGTGTTATCCGGACTCTGCTCCATCGAAAAGAACTATTTGTTGTTGGTTTGCTGAACTTAGCCGTCGTCGTAAGACACCGATGATGTTAAACGTTCTGGTCGTCCAATTGAGGTGGTAAAACTTCCACAAATAAGTGATATCTAATCATTAATTGAAATAACGTTAGATAGCTCAAGCCAGATATCAAAAGGCAGTGTTTTTGCAATTATGCGTGTAGATTTGACCATGAGAAAGCTGTGGGTGCCGCGTATACTCACAGTAGATGAAATCCGAAACGTCAGAAAAACTATCACAAACGTTAGTGATCTTATGAAAGAAAATAAATTCAATCAGTTAATTAGTTTAATCAGAATTTTGACAAAAAAGTCTCAAAACTAAGTTGGAATTTTTTGGAACCGTTGACAATATTCATACTGACTACACTATTTTTAAACTCACCATTGGCGGATCGTGAAAATAATGTTTTTGTACATTTTCCTATTTTTTCATATGTGAAACTTTATACTGACTACGCTGTTTACACCAACACTCACAATTACACTGTCTGACGCGCGTTTCGATAACTAAATTATCGTCTTCAGAGATAGAAGATAAACTGTCAGTCTCTGAGGACGATAACTTGGTTATCGAAACGCGCGTCAAACAGTTTAATTGTGAGTGTTGGTGTAAACAGTGTAGTCAGTATAAAGTTTCACATATGAAAAAATAGGAAAATGTACAAAAACATTATTTTCACGATCCGCCAATGGTGAGTTTAAAAATAGTTTATTTTTATTATCATTCGTATCAGGAGGATCAGCTTTTTTATATAACCCGTGTACAGGTCTATAGGTATATTAAGGTTAATTATTCGTGGTGGAATTTTATTGGTAAACAATATGTCAATTCAGTTAATTGAGGTATATACCATGACCGGATAGTTATTGCTGAACTCCCGTTTCTATAGCAACCGGACACCGAATATATTTGCAAGGTATGCACAATATTCCCTTAATATGGTTAATCACACACACAATAGAAATTGTATTCAGTTCCGAAACATACATTCGGCCTTGAATTTTAGATTGCTATTCAAATTGATTCGTGGTTATATCGATATTTTTCGAGTGCCCTTCAAATATCAATTAAATTGAAAAGTGTTTCACAATCCACGGAAACTATAGTTTTATTCGATTTAAATTGTCAGATATTATTTCGTGGGGAACTTCGTGTTACACCAAAACCTTCAAATGATTTTCACGAGGACAAAATTTATATATTACATTTTATTCTAATTGTGATTGACTTCAATATAAGGGCGTTTGATTCATAAACCAAGTTTCCTAGATATTTACTATAAAAATATGTGTCTTTGCGACTTTTGGAAGTATATAATAAACGTTTTTTTAACATATCGCAATTTGTCCAACCCCAAGGACTACAAAAGTCATTGTTTTAGGCTATCGTTTGCTTTTGTAGGTGGAAATCTTCAAAAGTTGTCGAATGCTACATAGAAAACTCTTTCAACAATAACAAAAAGACGATCAAAAAAATTTTAATGTCGAAAGCCAAGAATTTGAAGATATGCCGAGAGCAGAAAATTCTGCACTGGAGGAGCCAGAGCCCAAATCGACATATGTTGATTTTCTCGATACCGGGCCGCCTTCAACATCAAAAATCGAAGCTATAACGTCACAATTTTTGAGTAGCGAGGTTTCAGTGAAAGAGGGAATCGGTACACTATGCCTTAGATGTTCCAGAAGAGCCGTTATTATCTCCATGATTCCCCAACGACGTTGAAACTACTGATAAGTCTGCATTGGGAGCAGCAGGTCTCATGGCAGATTGTAAATTTGGTTATTCGACCTTACGTTTGTTTTATTTGAAATAACCTTGTCTTTGTCAAACAAAAATGGCAACATTGAAAAAGGGTTTATGCATAGTTTCTTCATTATTTGAAAGGTACTAACACCAAAAAATAATTGTTTGAATTGTGTTACACAATTCAAATTTAGTAATTTCCTTTTCCATCCCTCGGCATATCCCCTTTTGACGCCAAAAAATAAAGTAATTTGTCTTTGGAGGAAATCTGGCGAGCAACGACATTCTTAAATAAAATATATCTTGCTTCTAGGCTAGGAAAACACCATTGCAGCGTCAGTCATATAGTGACACGATCAAATAAAACTATATCATACAATCTAGATCGAAGGATTTCCAAACTTTGCTTGAGTGTCTTGTGGGTCCTCGATCGGTGATAATTCCGTCATGGCACTATGCAAATATCCTACTGACTGCGCCATTATACTATTCCAATAATTTAATTACCCATCAAATGAAGAGCATGGAATATAGGGCTTGATATAATGACACAACAAAAGAAAATAAATGTCTATTACTACCAGAGGAGACATCAAACTGCAACAGTTATAATATAAAAATAAAAATGAATAGATACGCCCTTGATTTCGACGTTAACCCCACGTCTCCTTTCATATTTCTAACCATATTGCTGATATTATTCGACTTCACCGTTTGGTATTGGTTTTATTGATACATTTGATGTCCTTCGGCGCGGTTTCTGATTGAAATGTTATTATAACATGATGGCTCAAAAAGGCACTGATGCATCAGTTCAAAAATGTAAAGCAGGCAAAAAGGATATAAGCCTGGTATTGGCATGATGTATTTTTAATAACAATGTCACTAAAGTATACAATAGAATAGAATAACCGAAATTTAAATCTATTTATTTGTGTGAGTTTATCAACTGCGCAGATCACTTTTTACTTTGATGACATAACCTCTTTTGGAAAAGGAAATTACTAAATTTGAATTGATCATTAGACTGGTCCATACGATTTGTGTAACACAGTTCAAAAAATTATTTGTTGATGCTGATATCTTCCAAATAATGGAGAAACTGCGCATAATCCCTTTTTCAATATGTTCTTTTTTGTTCGCAGGTATGGCGAGAATTCACCAATCACTTTCATGATTGCGATTTTTGTAAGACAAAGATGGTTATTTCAAATAAAACAAACGTGAGGTCGAATAACCAAATTTACAATATGCCATGAAACCTGCTGCTCCCAATGCAGACTTATCAGTAGTTTCAGCGTCGTTGGGGAATCATGGAGATAATAACGGCTCTTCTGGAACATCTAAGGCACAGTGTACCGATTCCTTCTTTCACTGAAACCTCGCCACTCACAAATTGTGATGGCTCCTCCAGTGCAGAAGTTTCTGCTCTCGGCATATCTTCAAATTCTTGGCTTTCGACATTAAAATTTTTTTGGCCGACTATTTTTTATTGTTGAACGAGTTTTGGCAACACTGTTTTTGACAGACCACGCGCGAATCGTGTCTTGTGTCGTTGTCAAACTTGTCAAAAATAATTTAATCATGAATCTACTTACGAACGAACTCTCCCATAACGTCTAACATTTGGTGAAAGGATGCTGGAAAAGTTGGACGGAGATCCATTTTTTATTGAATTGTATTCAGCGAAGAAGCTCTTTTCTGATTGAATGGATACGTCAACAAGCAAAATTGCCGCATCTGGAGTGAAGACCAGCCAGAAGCATTGCAAAATCTACTATTGCATCCCGAAAAAGTCACTGTTTGGTGTGGATTATGGGCCGGTGGCATCATTTTCAAAAGCGACGATGGCCGGAACGTTATCTACTGTGAATGTCGAGCGCTACCAAGTGACGATTGACGATTTTTTTTGTCCAAAATTGAGGAATTGGACATGCCTGATATATGGTTTTAACAAGATGGTGCTACATGCCACACAATGTCGAAATTGAGAGCCCCCTTCGGAGAACAGTTCATCTCACGTTTGGGGCTCGTCAATTGGCCTCCTAGATCGTGTGATTTAACGCGTTTGGACTATTTCTTGTAGGGCCATGTTAAGGCTAATGTCTACAGGGATAAACCAGCAACGATTGACGCACTCGAAGCCAATATTGAAGCATTTATTCGTGAAATATCGGCCGATATGTTGGAGGGAGTGTGCCAAAATTGGACATGGGCTATTTAAAGCGGAGCCGCGGCCAACATTTGCATGAAATCATCTTCAAACATTAAATTATTCTGATCGTTTTATCGATTCCAATAAAGATTTCATCAATTTTTTTTCCAATTTTTTCAAAATCAAACCCTATACCTCTTAAAAAAAATTTAAATTAAATTTATGGTAGTTTTCAACATTGGATAATGGGACCATAAATTCGACGATTTACATTGACATTGGCTTGACTTTTCAGAAAAATACGCATTAAGAACATTTTCCGTATAATTTTTGATTTTTTTAGTGCTAAGCCAATCCCAAAAATAGCTTTATGACTTCATGTATACGTTTCTCGACTTTTTCAGAAGCAGGTTTTGAGTTACATTGCACGCAATTTCTGTGCTATCAGATTTTTCTTCCATGTTTCACACTTCTTAATGACAGCAAAAAATTATTACAATTACACAACATTTGACAGAACACACAACACAAAAGTATTTAAGGTAACTAGATAAATATAAAAAGAGTGCTATAATGAATGTCCCATTTAAAAAGCATTGTTATTTTTCGCACGTTTTCAGACGTATGTATAATATGTAATTTTACGTATTTATATTTAATTTTTAATAATTCATTTTAATGGTGGAAAGATGGAAAAATATTTTCTCGTTCTACACATATCCTTAATTGATTTTATAACGACTTTAATCATCTAAATGATTAAAGTTTGCAGTAATAACATTATTAGTGACCCTATAAGATAAGTGTGTGTCTCCGTCTGCTGCTCCCTCGAAATACGACACCTCCGTTATGTATTTAGCCTGAAAGAATGCTCATATAGTGAAGAAGGTTAGATAGACAGCGGCTTGCTGTAAACAAGGCGTTTTTACTAGAGTTGGGAATAAATAATAGATTTACATATTGATATCGAGTAACGGTTATCAGAATAATATCTTGGGGCCTTAAATGGTTTGTAGGATACCAAATAGAACTAAGTTCTGTCTCTTAATTAAAAGTACAAATACATATTAATACTTGTGGGTTATTTTCAACATCAATAAGCTGTTTTTAAGCAATTTAAACAACTTGAAGATAAAAATATTCCACTACCTTTTCGTTTTTGCAAATATCAATTTCTTAACATATTCTGAGCAAATATATATCCTATATTCTCGTATTCTCTCCATTATCTAACATAGACCAAGATAATGGTATTAATAAGTTCATCTACGAAGTTATACTAGTCATTTCATGTCTAATTCGTTCCATTAAGTCTTCTAAATTGTATGATTAGACTTTTTGAATGTCCCTACAGAAAAAAATTGAAAGGACAAAGATTAGGTAATCCACGTCTTCCAATCCACGTTCCTTATTCAGAAACCTTCGAGCATTAAGACTATAATATGGTGGTGCATCATCTTGTTAGATCCAAATACTGGTATCCAAGCTTTCGTATTATTTGGATCAGGAATTACGGCAATTAGTATCGGAAACTCTACCGTACAAAATGTTTCAAATATAACGCAGCTGTTGAATTCCCGCGACAAAATAAGGACTAATAAATCTTCCCATGACGATTCCTAACCAAAAATTAACTTTTTGGATGCACTGTGTGTATCTTGTTTAAATACAGTGGGGATTTTTCAAAGTCCAGTAGAGACAATTATGTCGATTCATTGTATCACTACACAAAGCGTTGCTTTCCCTGAAAATACAACACTATTAAGAAAATTTGGATTGCACAATGATTGATCACAATTCCCACATGGAGATTTTACTAAATTCCATAAAGAACGTGAACAAGTTGTATTTTGTTTGAGCGCAGTTTTTATTTTTCCATTTTACTATAAACAACAGTTTGTTATAGGGCAATTTCTGTTGTAGTTGCGTGAGGAATGTCTTCTAATAACAGCAAAACATCTATCGCTTATTCCTAGTTTTTGAAGCGTTCCTCGTGCTACCAAATGTGCTTCGTTGAATAAAGCATATTACATTCGGATTTCTATCCTTTCTCTTTATTCTAAAGGAGCTATAATAATTGGAAGATTAACACGGACAATATCTATATCTTCCTCTTTCCATCCTTTACAAGTATTAGTACGGATGAAATGATTTCACATGGGCTCTTAGTCATCACCACGATGGGCCCAGTATAGGCCCAGACTTGGGCCAAGTATGTACAACTCTGGCCCTAGCTTGGAAGCCATTATTGGTCCAGGCTTGGTGGGACTCTGGATTGTTAACAATGTCCGTCGTTTGGTTTGCAAGCCTGGACCAGGCCTGGTTGAATAGATAAACCTAAGATTGGTCTGCAACCGTGGAACAGGCTAGTTGCTTTTAAAAATAGATTTTCAATATAGTTTCATGACAAATTTCTATTGATTCACTCTATTTATTAATGGACATAAAAATATTAGTGAAATAATGATACTATTTTGTATTATTCTATTTTTTATTGTCTATTATGTATAAAAGAATTTTATTTATAAAAAATTAATGTCAAGATATCAATTATGGATTAAATATTATAACAAAACTTTCTATAGTTATTTAGAGTTCATCCAGGCTTGGGTGAATATGGGATGGCCGAGGTAAGGCTACTTAGACTTCAACCAGGCTAGGGCCATTATTGGTTTGCCAAGGCCGAGTTTCCCAGCGTTGGCCCGAGCTAAGGCCCGTCGTTTAAGTCTGGGGGATCCTACATGGGATGTTATGTAAAATTACTAATCGATGTATATATTTTGAGCTTCAAAGTTGAAAGTTTATCAAAATTCACAAAGTTTGTTTTAACGGTACAACTAATCAGTGTTATCTTTCCACCCGCGCTCATCTCTAGGTATTAAAGGGGTTCAAGGGTGGAGGGGTGACTGAGGTAAGCAAAAGGCGGCATTCTAACGTAGTATACGGCATATCCCATCGTAAATTCGGTCTTCCTTACGACTCCAGCGACCTCTAATTTCTCCCAAGTGACGTACGACGTGTGCTTTATGTGTTTGCGTGAGTGCTTCGGTCGCTCTACGTATCCGCAATTGATTCACCCTTTACCCCCCTCCGTCTTACACCCACTGACACTGACCCCACAAATAAGGAGTTTTCATATTTACCAGAAATCTTGCATTTTTCTACGGCACGTGTCGAGGGTTTTCGTGTTCAAGAGTTTAGAGCACGAAATGTCACTTTGTCGAAAGCATGATTACAGGATTTTGCTTTTTTATTTTTCCATCTAAAGAGATTTTTTTCTTAAACTTTCAGGGGGTTAATGTACTAAGTATATAATGCATCCTTCTCACTTCTTTTCAAAGGCTAATATGAGAAGTAGCAACATCCTTCATTCAACTTCCAATGGTTTTTTTTGTATTTAAAAATACTTTTGGCATTTTTTTCAATAGTAACGCTGAAATAATTTGTTTCTCATAAAAGGTCTTTCAAAAAAAGGTGAATCTGTTTCGAGATTAGGTCGAAAATCGAAAAATGTTTTTTTTTGTCGAAACTACTGGCAACATTGTAATGGAATTTTGGGGTACTGTCTCACGAGTGTTTCAGCAGCGATTCACAGCAGCACCGCCGAGCAGCACGAGTCGATTCTTAGCGGGCACAACTACTAATCGCTTACCAGCGCATCCAAGTAGAATTCCACACATTTCGTTGGCGTTTCATGGCGAAATAGAGCAGTAGTTCTCACCTTACATTTCGTACAGGTGGACTTTGATGATCTTCATGTTTTTACGAAAAAAATTAGAATAAAAACGGAGAAATTTTTAATTCACACTCATCTTCTTTATCAAGCAAGCAAATGTTTGCATCACACCTTGTACGATGATCTCCGAGAAGCTAAAGATCCATTTGACGAACTTTGGTTCAAAGTATAAACTATGCTGCCATTCCTCAGGTGAGTAAAAGCTAACTGGCATCAATGTATGTATTAGAACGAACATCTTATATTCACAAAATGCTTGTTGTCTTTGCCAAAAATTTTGAAAATGACCACCAGATACCAAATAACATTTGAGAAATTTCATATATACCAAATAATTTTAAGGATTTGTCACAAAAGTCATCAGGGAATAGCATATGGAAAATTATTTAGTTTATTTTTGATACAAGCACACATACGAAGAACTAAAAAAAATTTAAGGTGAAAAAATGAGTAAATAACCAAATAAACTAAAAAGTCTAGATCTGATGCTGATATGGCACAATTTCAAATCGATTCCCATACTGTCGTCACATCTGGAATTCCATATCGCCGGTGATTTCTCAACTTCCAATATGATATCCTCAGTGTCCTTTCTACAGACTTCTTTTTCCATTTTATTTCGTAGGTTAACACAATACAATCCATTGATATACCACTAGCAGCGTAGATGCCATATAAAACACCTTGTTTCAGGTCAATGTGATTGAAAAGATCCGAACCCTGCTCAGAATTATCAATTCATTGTTGTTTTTGATCGATTGTGAGCTCACGTGGAACCCACTTTGAACAGTTGTCGCAAATCTCGATTCACGACATGTCCAATATGTTCCTTCGATATATTTAGGGTCTCAGTTATCTCAATCGGCTTCACTTTCCAGTTATTCAGGGCCGGATTAAGCTAGCGGCTTGGGGGGGCTATAGCCCCGGGCCCCAGGTCCAAGAGGGCCCCATCATTTGGAAATCATTCTGTATTTTTTGATGTGTTGATACCACAAATCTAACGTATTGATATTATTTTGTGAATTTTTCCGGGTTTTCGAATTCCTTAAGGGGGCCCCGTCATTATTTTAGCCCCGGGCCTTATAAATCTTAATCCGGCCCTGCAGTTATAAGTGTTATGCCCTTTTTTGATGTTTTTGTCATGTGACAGTCATGTTGAAGTTGTACTATATACTACCCCCTGTATTATTGGAAAATTATATTGTTTGTAAACTTAAATATTATTATAAAACGTTTCAAATTAGCTGAAGATTGTAATCCATTAGGATTAGTATACCTTCCAATAAACTTCACTGTATCTTCTTAAGGGTAGATTAGAGAAATTTGTGGATTTCTCAATAAGGGTTTTCTACTTTTATCTGAAAAAACCGCAAATATAGGGGGGAAAATTACACTTGCAATAAAATCTGACGTAATTGTAAAGCGAAAACGTTACCTTTGAATAAATATCATGAGAGAAAGCGTTCATTAGCAAATTTTCGCTATTTGGCACTAGGAAGAGGGTAACGTTCAAAGATAAGAACGCATTTAAGAAAGCCCGCATAAAAACTTACTTTTTAAAGAGCTGCTTTCGCATGTTTATGGTAAAAGAGCGGAAATAGAATTTTTGATAAATGGATATAAGCCCAAGGTGTGAAAAGAGAGTTAAAAGAGAGCAAAATCTTTTAATTTAAATTATATATTAAGGTTTGCCCTGAATATTTCGTATCTTCTAAATGCAGCTTTAGTTTATTATTATTAACAAAAATTGAAAAGATATGATAATATCTAGAAAATGAAAGAAAAAGAATTAATTATTAATTAATCTAACAATAAGAGTCATTATTCAATTTGCTTTGGTCAAAAAATTTTAAGAAATGTTGAGTAATCAATAACAAATTATTGACTAATATGACGAGCATTCAATTAACTTGACTACACCCTCAATGATTCCAGTGTGAGTCAATTTAGTAATTTTCTTTTTTGTAACTTCTACTACTTGATCTTTAAATGTAGTTGTGAGTGCAAACACAGCTCTGAATAACTACTGGAGCAGAGTGAGATTCGGTCCGGAGAAGTACTATCCTTTAGCCCACTTGGGACTGATGATCGATGAAGAAACTAATCATTACTGTTGGAAGGGACTGGCAATACCTCTTGATAAGGATCTGATGGAAATATACATTGGTATTCCTCTTCCAAGCCTTGTTGTTGATGTTTGTTCCATTGTCGCGTATCTGGGTCTATATATCATGTTCAAACAGTAGCCTCATTAACATTCGGTAGTCGATCGTGTGCATAGTCAGAATTAGCTTCTAAAAGCTCAACCTCTTCTACAAGTGGTTCATATTTGTTTTGCCTCACTTGTTTTTGAAGAAAACTGGGTCTGGAGTGGATAGTCAAGTAGGAATTAAAGAACCGTTCGCAAATCTTCGAAGTTGATTGAACATACGTTCATGTGGTGTGCAGTTTATTACAGTGAATGAAGTGAATCAGTCAGAACTTGCTGCTATTTTCTTCTTCTTCTTCTTCCTCTTTCAATAGGACCAGGTCCTGTTCAATCCTGTACGTTTGGCCCTCTTCCTGAATCTTCCTGAGAAGCTGAACTTCAGCTCTCGTACCACCTCTTTGGTGGTTTGCTTACAGGTCTGCGTGTGTTCTGGCATTTTTTCTACGTGATCATTCCAGAATCTTTTTCGTACCCTGACCCATCTCATCACATCCTGTACGCCCAATTCTTCTCTTATGTCATCACTCCTTATTCGGTCTCTGAGGGTGGCTCCCTTGATGGTTCGCAGTATTTCCATATTTGTAGTTCTCGTTATTCTTTTTGTTGTTGATGTCTCGGCTCTAGTTTCTGAGGCGTATGTGAGAATAGGTCTCACACACGTTTTATCGATTCTGGTCTTGCTCTGTGAGCTCACAGCTTTGTTTCTCCACTCTATATCACTCAGACAGCCGCTGACTTTTGATGTTTTCATCGCTTGTGTTCGTGCCTCCTCTGTCAGGTTTCTTTCACTAGATATATTCCCTCCCAGGTAATTGAATTTTGATACCTGATGTATTATTCCGCTATCGACTGCCAATTTGCATCAAATAGAATTTTTTGATATTACCATTGATTGTGTCTGCCATTTCCTGATATTAAGTTTTTTTGACCTCAGAGCAAGCTAAATCGTTGTCCAAATAACTCCAATGTCAGTTTCTTCTCGGATTATAGGGTGTTGGATTTGGCTGATCTTGAAAAACCCATACAGCATAGATCCATGTTTTGTCACCTGTCACGGTCTTATAAACGTCTTATGAAGCACCGCGATTGAATTTTTTTGACATTTCTTTGTACCAATCGATACGAGTTGTTTTGAGCGATTGTAAAATTACGCGGTATCCAACGCGAACAAATCTTTTTAACAGCCAAATTTTCATGGAATATCGAATGTATGGGAGTCAAGTCAAGAAAGGTGTTTCAGGCTTCAATTGTCTGTTTGCTACGTACAAATTGCTGCAATGGTTTGAAGAAGCAATCACCAAAAGTCGAAGAGAATTGATCGACACTGTTTATTCAATTCACGTCAAAATGTCAAACTTAATGATGACATTATTGACATTAGTAGCAACCCTCGTAATAAATCGTAATCTTTTATAGCATCTTGTATTTGGAGGTATAATAATGAGGTTATGAGTCGAATGTTGGTATCGAAAGATGATTTTTTGTGATATTATTATTTGTTCAGAAATTTCGAAAGCTGCTCTCGTAGGCAATCGAAATATAAAGAAGTAAATGATGCGGTGAAAAGATTCCTTTTTTATTATAAGAACGAGAAAAACAAAAATTACAAGTCGCGACATTATTTCAAAAACATTCTTTTAGCTTTTATGGAGCTCTGCCAAATTCAAAATTATAGTGTTCTCGTTAGTTTTTATTCAAGACGTAACAGAAAATGTCATTTATAAGGAAAAATTTTATTTGGGATAAACCGAACGGGAATAATTTCAAAATTATTATAGAAGCCTAGATGTTCGTAGAGATTTCCTTTACAGTTTTATACTAGGATTACTGGTTCCATTTTACCTAATTTTATTTACTGTTATCGATGTCCTTTAAATCGGTAAGTAAATAACCCAAAAATAACCGGAATTATTTTTTAAATGCTATATATTTACAAATATTTACGAAACAACTTTATCCCCTTCAAAATACTCTCCATTACAAGTAATACATTTGTCCCAGCGGTGCTTCCACTTTTCGAAACATTGTTCAAACTCATCTTTAGAGATAGTTGCAAGCTCCCATTATTTTCTTGATGTCTTCAATGTTTTCAAATGGCCGTCCTTTCATACTCTCTTCATGCGTGGAAACAAGAAAAAGTCACACGGAGCCAGGTCAGGCGAGTAAGGTGCGTTGGGCAGCGGAACCATGTTATTTTTAACCAGGGTGCAGGTGTGTTGTTATGGTGGAAAAACCAGTCACCTGTTTGCTGAACCGAGCTCCAAGATATTCCACTGATTTCAGACAGTTGATCAATTGTCTGTCGATGGTCTGTGCGCACAATCTCTCGAATTGAAATAGATGAAAATAGATTAAATAAAGACGGAAATGCTGCAGAGGAATATCGCTACTCTGTACTACATACAAGCTCTTTGAATGTATAATTGAAGGTTGACAAAGCAGGAGGGAGACAACACATTGAACACAGGCAGCATTTATAACCAATAGATCAACAAAAGTTTGGATATTTACTTCGAGAACAATAACAGAAAAAAGTAGCAGACATAGATAGTGGGATTTATGTTACTGCAATTGATTTAGGCGTTAAAAACGGAAAAGATATGGGAAAATAAAGAGGAATAGGAAAGTTGGTAAACAATCTATAAATCCAGTTAAGAATATATGTGAGATAACAAAGAACATGGTACGAGTTAGCGAGGAGATAACAAGTAATTGAGATTTATACATGCATGCAAATTTTCAGTTCAATCTGAAACGGGGAAGTAGATTAAATTTAACTTGCAAGATTTGATGGTGTCTTTATTTTGTACACAGTGTATATTAAACATCAAATATGAATGAAGTGGGTAAAGCTGTAGACTAAAAAATTCACAGTTCACAGTTAACGACGCCCTACTAGACCTACAGTAGGTCTAGATATGAATATTCTGTGATTGCAAATTTTCCTTTAAGTCGGGTGCAAGATTTTCAACATTTGACTGTTGCATCTGACTAAAATAATCCCATAAGCGCAAGAGGTTAATTCAACATTTAATTTCAAAAAACAAAAAAAACTCACTGCTTTTAAAAGTGACCATAATGTACGCTCTCCTAGTTTTTTCACTTTGAGCTTAGGAAACGCCCAATTTTCTCACCGATAATGACATGAAAGTTAATAATATCATTCAATTGATAATCGTAAAAACATTACGCGATAATTGAAGATAAATATATTTTGTCTACGTCTCTGCTTAATCTATGTTTTTATCGTCTTGTCTCATCGATGAAACCCATGAGATTCCAACAAAACTAACATCTCATCTACCGAATTACCAGCTATAAAAATAAAAGGACGTCGAAAGCACCTAATCATTTCATTGATGTAAGCACATTAGATGAGGATGACGCTGCGTCTCATACCGGTACCCGTTCCCACTCCGGATCGGGCTACCGTCCCGACACACACCGATGAATACTAACGTAGCGCCGCTTACAATTCTGATGACGACTCAATTCACACTTTTCGGGCAATTTGTTCGATTTCCTGTACCGTGGAATCGTCCAATTTCTTTGCTAATTTTCGGATGTTCGGGATTGAAGAGCCATTTGTCCTTCATTAGAAATGGAAGTCGAGTGTTCACACCAACGTTACAGAAATAGGGTTCGGATCAAATATTACTCTTTAAATTCATTTTCGAGAATTTGCTTATATATTAGGAAAGGATATCCCATAGATATGATGTATTCATTATTACAAAACCGAAAATGTGGGCGCTTAAATTTTATCTTTTTCAAAAATAGTGTATGATATATAGCGCCCAAATAGTTTCCCACAATCGAGTTTCCAAGGGAAACAGTGTTAAAAACAAAGAAGTACGAGTGAATTTACGGAATTAGATGGAAATTGGCAATTGGCACAATGTATATAAAGCTAGAAAATTGGATAATTTATTAAACGAAATGGACAGGTTGAAAATAAATGTCCTTGGCTTAACCAGACGTGGGAAAATGAAGGACTCAAGAAAAAGTCTTTTTCTATTCAAGAAACCAAAACGGAAGATAATAATAATTACAGAAAAACTATTCCCATTCGTGATTAACTTTCTCCCACGTTCAAATCGAATGGCATTGCTTAGATGAAAAGCACGTCCCGTTAACCTCAATATCATCCAAGTATACGCCCTTTCCTAAGATGCATTTAGACCTCATTTCAATTTATGATATTCGAATTCGTTCACTATCATATCAATACTTTTTTGGTTATTGAAATGCCTCTATTATAAATTCTACAGAGAGAATTTACCATTTTTATACTTTTCAAATAATCCGACGTTCCTTTAATGGGGTTTTCCCGCTTCCTCTCTTTTGAGGGCGGCCTTGACGTTGTCTTTGCTGTGTCTCCATCTCGGTATTGGATATCGCATCTGCGTCTCTTACTTTCGAGGAATTCTTGACTAGAATAAAAATCAACCTGTACCAGTGTAGTAACTTTAGGAAAATACAGCCGAGAAATTCCTTGTGAAAGTATATGTAAATGTACGGTTGGCCAAGGACACTAAAAGCGTCGGCTTTCCTTAAAAAATACCTGACACAAATATTAAACATTTCATAAAAAGAAAAGCCGTTTTGACCTCTGGATTTCCAGTAATATATGAATATTCTTTAATAGAGCTTTTCTGTTCCCCAATATTTAAATTTTCACTATATACGAGGGTTGCTACTTAAATTTTGAGATAGACAAATAACAAATATTCATAATTGGATTGGATTGGAACGCATTCAATATATTTTTGTTATACAATCTATTCACTTCTCCTTTTCTACGCAAGAACCAACCAGCTCCTGGTGGATAGTTACCAATGTGGGTTCGATAATCTAATCGGTTGCTATAGTGGTAGTATAAACGATGATGTAAAGGTTTTTCGTAATTCTAATTATTCGCATTAATCGACAAATACATCAATGGAAACATTGGAATCAGTAGTTAGATATTTTCAAAGCTTGAAATAAACAGTTCAGTCTATCCAGAACAGAATTTTTGGATGTTGGGCTATTTCAGCGCGACGCGACGTGTTCTCGTCATCAGCGTCACCATCGTTGTGCATTTTTATTCCCCTTCGCGAATGTTTTAAGAAGGAGTAAGGTATTAAAGTAGAGACCGGTCGACAAAGCTGAAAAGAATAATGATTCTTAATTTTCATTTCGTTCCTATACCCGTGAACGTGACCAGAAAATTCAAGTTGGATATGTCACGGGGAATTTTTTGCCAACTTTCCAACTTGAGCCATTTGTTAGAAAATTCAATAACGTTCCTCCGAGATGTCATTCTCGGAACATCATCGCTCATTCGTGAAATATGGCCATGCACTCTTTCTCATACGATGAACTTATGCCGAAAGGCGTATTGACTAAACCGATATTTTTTCATTAACACTGACTATGGCGTCTTTATTTCGACGTCGTCGACATTGAACTGATCAAAATTGCTTTAAAGATGTGAGGCGAGTACACAATTTGTGAAGCTGCAGCTTAAATGTGTAACAAGGAACGCTTTGTAATAACAGACTATATTTAAATAGAGATTCTATCATTAAATTTGTTTTTATTTACTCGACTAGATCCCAGAGGAGTGGAAACTGGAATAATTGTACCAATAAACATAAAGGACAATGAAGAGAAACGTTCTCGTTTGAATCTTAACCTAGCTGCAAGATATTCCCTGGTCAGTTGTGAAACAAAATTAGCTTCTATGGCTCCAATTTCAACATTTCTTAAAACATTTCTCACGGTTTGTGAAGTTACTCTTAACATTTCGAGCTTCAGCTAACTCTTGATGAAGCTGTAATGCTGTTAAATGTCTTCTTCATGAAGCTTGCAGTCTCGAAAATCTATCGACTGCGGGTATAGTTGCCGCCAGTCGATTCCGCACACATTTCGAGCTTCAGCTAACTCTTGATGAAGCTGTCATGCTGTTAAATGTCTTCTTAGTTAAGCTTGCAGTCTCGAAAATCTATCGACTGCAGATCTAGTTGCCGCCAGTCGATTCCGCACACATTTCGAGCTTCAGCTAACTCTTGATGAAGCTGTCATGCTGTAAAATGTCTTCTTCGTGAAGCTTGTAGTCTCGAAAATCTATCGACTGCGAGTGTAGTTGCCGCCAGTCGATTCCGCACACATTTCGAGCTTCAGCTAACTCCTGATGAAGCTGTCATGCTGTTAAATTTCTTCTTCGTGAAGCTTGTAGTCTCGAAAATCTATCGACTGCGAGTGTAGTTGCCGCCAGTCGATTCCGCACACATTTCGAGCTTCAGCTAACTCTTGATGAAGCTGTCATGCTGTAAAATGTCTTCTTCGTGAAGCTTGTAGTCTCGAAAATCTATCGACTGCGAGTGTAGTTGCCGCCAGTCGATTCCGCACACATTTCGAGCTTCAGATAACTCTTGATGAAGCTGTCATGCTGTTAAATTTCTTCTTCGTGAAGCTTGTAGTCTCGAAAATCTATCGACTGTGAGTGTAGTTGCCGGCAGTCGATTCCGCACACATTTCGAGCTTCAGCTAACTCTTGATGAAGATGTTATGTTGTTAAATGTCTTCTTGGTGAAGCTTGCAGTTTCAAAAATCTATCGACTGGTGTAGTTGCTCCCTTGGTAAATTTAAATTTCTGTTTACACGCTCTTCCATAGTCAATTTAAAAATGTCCAATAAAACACAGGTTGTATGTCGAAAAAAATCAATTTATTAACAGAAAAAACGACAAACTCCACAGTTGAATCATTCTGCATCGCCACGACTACAAAAACACGTCACAGTTAGAAAAATGTGAAAACAACGTTATCAGTTTTCTCTTATCATAAAGAAATTATGCACCATGAATATGATCCAAGATGGCATACGATCTTTGAAGAAAACTACGTTGAAATATTGGAAATAGTGCATGATCCTGTCAGATAAAAATGTCCACAGGTTTTAATTAATAAATGACTGCTTCATCATGGATTCATAGAACGTTGTGCAGAAATATTCAACAAAAAACCAAGTCGTAGAGCTTTATCGCAGCGACTTTAATATCTTTCTTATATTCAAAATGTCGCTCAATGGATACCAACAAAGAATGGTTAAAGTGATCGGTTCAGCTGCATTTAGGTCTAATCAGAAGAGGTTAATTCGTAGTATTCAACAAAAGCTTCGATGTTTAATATTAAAATAATGAATTTTTGTTTCTAAAGAAACGCAACTTGATTCTTTTCTGTTGTACACTCAATTTAAATCACCGATAATGGCAAATTGAATAATGCGATATGAGTAACAGTTAGATTTATAGATTGAAAATCGAAGCATATTCGCTAGTGTTGATTCCGTTGAAAGTCATACATCATTCGGCATATGCTAATGCCGGTAACATTCATCATTTAGTCGATACAGGGCCGGAGGTATTTGGATATTTGCGGGGTTCGTTGAGCCCAGAGTTAGCCCGGATTAACTCCACTAAGCAATATTTTATTGCCATCATCATTTTAAATTGATAGACTTTTCAATCCATGCGGTCGTAAACCTCGATGAGTGAATAATGAGTCCAGAAAATTTGTAAAATCACTTTTTCATCAATACAGATATTTTATAATTAGTTCATTTCAATATTAATATTGGAAAGATATATATTGATCATATCATGAAATATTTTTTGGCTTGAGACCTTCAGGTTATAAATTGACGAAAGTAAATCATAATTGAAATTCGAAATTTTATCAATATGTTCCTTTTCAAACCTTATACCAATAATTTGTATAATCATAACTAAAATAAATGTTATATTTCCTAATCAAGAAGATCCGAGATCAAACCTGAATTCGGATAACATCGAAAAGGAAAATCTAGCGCGTCACTCGTCGGGAGCCAATGGAAAACTATCCATAGCTGCATGATATAGATATTCGCGAAATTCGACTTCCAGTAGTCATTCAAGAAGAGTAGACTCACTACTTCATCTGGAAGAGCGATCAAACCAACGCATGGATCTCCTGAAGCAGTTGACAAATCAGAAATCAGAAGAAAGAGTTTATGAGTAGCATTGCTTTGTCAATAGAAAACTGACTGAAATTTAGATATTGACTCTAATCACCAATGTTCAAGCAACTTTTGAAACGGCAGCACCTCAAATATCAATGCCATAATGGTTTGTTTCTTACCTTGAAGTCAGTACCAATTTTTCTTCATGGCAAATTAGATTCAACACAAAATCAAATTGATTCCTATCGAGCTTGGAAGAAACCACGAAACTTTTTTTAATCAGAATCTTAAGGGTTTGCGATTAGTATTTTATAGAATCCTTCTTGACTTCTGGATTCATATAATTCATTTGTGACCTCTTGTATGGACAGAAACAACCTCATATTTTCATCATCTAAAAAAATCGATACACCTATATTTTGTATATCCATTTCACTGATCTCTGTTTTCAGATCCCTTTCCAAATGCTTCTAGACGATATACGAGGTCTGGTTATTAAATAACGAAACTGCGTGCCTAGAAGTCGCCCTAGCGGAAACAGTGACCAAAATCAACAAAATTGTGCGTGCAGATCGTCGAATGAGCATCCGGATGATTGCCGAGGCTGTAAACGCCGATAAAGAAAGGGTTAGAAAAATTTTACTCGAGGAATTACTCATGAGAAAAGTCTGTGCGAATCTGGTGCTAAAAAATCTGACTCCTGACCAAAACCTCTTGCGTCAACGGGTCCTGCTCCTAACCTAGAAAGGTTAGAAAAAGATCTGGTTTGAAAAGGACCCGATTTGAGTCGATGGAAGTGGTAAAGCGAAAAACGGCAGAGCTCCTAAAGACCCTCACCAAAGAAGACTTCCAGCACTGCTTCGATCAATAGAAAAAACGTATGGAAAGGTGAGTGACGAATAAAGGGGAGTATATTGAAGGGAAGCAATCGAATGTAGAATAATTTTTATAATAAAACCATTTTTCGTAACCAATCTCGTTATTTAATAGCCAGACCTCGTAGTGTGTTCAAATAATCGAATGATTCATTATTCAGAAAGACGAATGAGCGATTCGTTGATATAAGAAAATTAACTCCCTTTTGGTAAGTTATGCGGTATGGCTATGATATTATAAAATCACTAGTAATGTTCCCAAACTTTTCTAATATGGGTGCAATATTCGTCAAAAAGTTTAATAACGTTTCTTTTCGGTCTCTCAAAAGAATATTAAATAAAGCAAAGTCGACATTTAAAAGAATTTTAGATGAATATTTGCATTTTAATTCAAAAATGAAATGTATTGTGATTTATGCCAGTTAATTAGGGAGAAAAATACGGGAATGGAATAGTAATAAAAATATTTCAATAGATTAGTTTTTTATATTAATTTTTTAATAATAGAAACAGAAATTGATTTTCGGAGCTGAATTTTTTTACTATTCAACACTGAATTGGTTGAATTCAATAGTTACAAATATCAATTATTACCGAATCAGATTATTTATTATTATTATTAGTTAATATGATACCCAATCGAAAGAGATACTTCTCTCTACGTTCATATATGAGGGTTTCCAATCCAACAAAGAAATAAAACATTTCCTTCCAGAATCATTTTTATATTACAACATACTTTCAAGTCTATACATTTTCCCCACCGATACTCTAAACTTTTTAACCATTTTGTATGATGAAAATCGCTGAATTGCAGGTAAACTTCAAGGTTAAGAAACAAGGATGGTTACTGGGGTCAGAACTGGTAAATACCGTGGCCGGCCAGCTAATTTGAAATAAATTATAGCCATAGTAAGCACCGACGCAAATGAATTTGCTTCTGTCCTGACTGTGTTTTATATCAGAATTATAATGGTGGATCCACGTTTTACCTACAGTTATAATTCGATCCAAAAAAATTCAACTCCTTTTGCTTAAAACGAGTCAATAAGGCCTGGGAAATGTTCATTCGAATGCGCTTTTGTTCTAAAGGGGATAAACTCGGCACCCAACGTACCGATAGCTTCAGTATGCATAATTTTTCAGTCAATGTAGGCAAATCCTTTCTTTTCATATACCGATGGTCACTTCTATCTCTTTAACCTAAATCCAAATGCCTTCCAGTATCGTTTGATGGATTTTTTCGATGATATCCCTGGTTTTCGCTGCTTGTGGGCGTCCTGAACGCTCGTTCGTCAGCCAAGCTAATAAGGTCACGTTTGAATTAAGATATTCCAAATTTTTTGAGGTAGTGCCCAGTCTCCGTACCCAGCATCTAACTTCTTCATTTTACCGGCATTTCGCATTTAAAAACAAAAATTTAAAGACAGTTCGATACTTTTTTTCCATTTCCAGAATAAGCTCCAGTATTCGTCCAAAATAACTGATACTTTATTGGGAATATCCCAACGCGTACGCAAATATATTTCGCAGCTTATATTGCTGAGTGCCGACCTCTTCAGGTTGGGGTCAGAAATTTTTCAGAAAATCCTCGTAATGATATAGAAAAATCCAGACGATTTTAAAATTAAAACGTAAAAAACTATATTTTGTAAACACTTATTCTGCATTAATTTTAATATAAATACAAGTTGCGAAGTACCATTCCAAAGGACTTATTTGATTCAATAATTGATTTAAGTTAGTTCAATCATGTAAATTGTTATTTGTAAATGTAATAAAAAAGAAAAAAGTTTTTCCGGAGTGAAATTTATAATTAGGACAAGTATTAGATCAGTAACAATGAATCAGAATTTTTTCAACGTATATGGAAAAAATAAAAATTTAATCGATTATAATATGATGATAGCTATAGTTATGTTGTTTCTACGAATATCGATATTTAATTCATTTATCATCATCTTGCGTCGTATTAAATATATATTGAGGTTATTTTAGCTTCTAAACTTTTAATAATTGGGTTCTCTTTGAATTTGGAATGAAATAGTCTGCCAGAAAGTATACTTTTTGAGTTTCGCTCGGGTAGTGATGCAACATTTGCCACCAAAAAGAAACAAATAAATAGAGTAGGTGTTTGGATTCCTCATTATCTATCTGAAGAAAACGTATTGCTCCAAAGGCCCCATACAGAACCGTTTAATGTTCATTTGATCACTGGAGATAAAAATAAAATACAAAGCGCAAACGAATCATCACGAAGTACTAAGAGCGCATCTGTGTATTTAGAGGAGTAGTAAAACCACTTAATGCAGATTTTCCAAAATTCCATCAGATATTTTAATCAAAAACTGATTATTTCTTATCGATCCCACATTGAAACTTTGCGCACTAGATAAAAGTGAAAATTTGTTGATAAAGAAGGTCATCACATTTAAAAATAAAAACTTGTTTTATTTACATTCATATTGTTTGTTTATTATTATTATTATTATATCAGATGTTTATAATAAATATACATTATTTGTTGATGTAAATGTTTTTTAAACTAATGCTGGCACGGTACCAAGAAAAAATGCATGTTCAATCTTATCGTATTGTGTATTCTTTATTTTCTATTCATTTAATATTTTCCCTTAACGTTATACTTTAATATTACCTCATCTTTTATACAGTGTGTCTACTTAACCCTGGAGTACTAAACCTTAATTTAGGTACCTTATTACTAAACCTTCGTTATTGTGACTAACAGTATCTAAAAATCTATTAAGAAAGGAAAAAAGAAGAACAAATAATGATCCATTTAACATTTTTATTGAATATTGAATATTACAAAAGTAAATATGTAAATAAATGATTACTCAGACTGTTACATAAAAATTTTAAATAAAAATAGCTTAGAGAACACAAAAATTATATAAAAGTCAATATCTTTTTCAATTCACATTTATTACCTTTCTTCGAAATAATTTTTACACAATAACAAGACGTTTTTGTCATTCTTCGGGATTTGTAGTCGCATTTAGAGTATATGCGTCGTTTTTTCTCTTGTGTTTCTGCTGCAGGTGCTACCCGACGAACTAAAGTTGTAGGTCCAATTGCTGCGTCAATCCTATCCTTGACACTTCGCTGTTGTCCAAGTAGATCCCTTCTTTTTCTCAACCATGCATCAGTCAGTTTGTCCGACAATTCACACATGTAATCAATTCTTATATATATGAATTTATAGCGGCTATGTTCATCATGTTAAAGGGAGTGTTCTCACTGGCGGGCATTGAGATCCCGAGGCAGCGATTTTGACTTGATTGTCTCTGACCGTGACCTGATCTGACTGTACCCGTTGGTGTGAATCCGCCTTAACATAGCTGTAACTGGTTACTATGAATACTTACCATGACGATACAACCGTTTCACGTGAGCTTCGACTGTCAACTGAGTCGGTTTAAACAACCAACGCACTACGATTCATAATAAAAAAGATGTAACAATTTTTTGGAGGGTTGTACACTTATATTTCTAGGGTTAAACAATTCGACTACGTCCTAGGATTAATTTTCCGGCCCCTCTCATTCTCTATTCCCGACAAAAAATGGCTTGGTACTAATGAAAAGTCAAACTCTTATTTTGCGGTACTTCCGAAAGAATTTTTCAAATTATTTTAAAAATAGAAGATGAACATTTTAATTATTTGTTTTTTACATAAAAAATTTATATAATCCACCTCAAATTATTCCTAATTGATTAACAATCAAATTTTTTAAATTTTCTCAATTTTCTTTTCGTATTCTTTGCAAGCAACAAACTTTACTTGACAGAGACAAAAATTATCTTCAACTAAATTTATAACAACAGACAACACTTAATTATGTTTAATTGGCGTAAATCTCAATTAAACACTTTGTGAAAGAACTTATAACGTAAGTGCAGTTTGCGATTATATAAATTGAGAGATAATATTAATTTATTAGCAAACTATAGAAATTAAAGTCATTTAACAAATAGGTAATTGAGTAAAGTAAGTGAGAAAGATGTAACAAGGGCGAGGGATTGAATTGGGTAGGGTGTTCGTAATAATTGAATTCATATATCCATACATTTTGATAAATTCCTAATGAATAAGAGATGAAAGTAGAATACAATTATGAAGTACTATTAGTACAGAAACTTTGTCATCCAAAGAGGGGACTATCTTGCATCAGAAAACCGTTGCCAACAACTACTACTCTGGAATTAATTTACTAAAAGAACATAATCAAATTATTAACATACATTTTCATCAATTATAAAAACTAACACGTCCGAATCATACGGTGTCGGTCAGTTTCCAAGTAACAAGCTTTCAAAATCTGTTATAAAATTCTTTCGAACAATTAACCACGTCCTAGGGTTATTATTACTGATAACACAATTCTAAATAGGGAAATTCACTTCTAATAACATGAAGAAGTAGTTATATTACTTTTATTTTAATCTAGAATATTACAGGTGATTCAAGTCACACACACACATACATTCACTTAGTTCTTGAAACAAGAACATACTTTAAATCAAAAAGAACAACAAAAAACTAAAACTTTAGTAGAAGTTACGGCATTTTCCGTAAACAGTGCAGTCCCACGGGGACATAGACCAATACTCATTTCGTTGGAATAATCCCTACATTGGGATAGTCTTTGTTGACAGTTGATTATTTTCATTTGAAATTTACGATCGTATAGTTAGGAGATATATTATTTCGTGTTGACTTACTATAAAACGACAATAATAAATTAAAGCTTTAAAGCAAAGTTTTGATAATAGTGGCATTATAATTTTGAAGCAACATTTAATCTGTGAAAACTATTTTCATGATATACTAGGCTAAGTATTATGAGGGCGCATAAGTCGTATGACTGACACACAGATCGCGCTGCAATTGTCAAATCCATATGACGTTTATGAAGTACCAACTTTCAAATGATTGTGTGTCAAATTCCGTGACATTTCGATTAGTAAGAAAAAAGTGACAGCCATTTAAGTGTAGCTTCTTTTGTTATTTTCGAAACAATTTCGTGTGTTAATTTATCTTTACTTCTTGATGAAAAAAAAATGCTGTACAAACTCAGCAATGAATTCAAAAGTGTTATTCGGACTCTGTTCCATCGAAAAAAACGTGGTCGCACAGACACCGATGACGGTAAACGATTTGGTCTTCCAATTGAGATGGTTCCTCCAGAAAACATCAAAACAGTCCACAAATTAGTTATATCTAATCGTAAATTGAAATTACGTGAGATAGTTGAGACCACAAAGATATCAGAAGGCAGCGTGTTTACAATTATGCTCAAACATTTGACCATGAGAAAGTTTTTTTCAAAGTGGGCGCCGCATTTACTCACAGTCGATAAAAAACGACAATATGTTGATTATTCAGAACAGTATTTGGCAATGTTTGCGCGTAATAAATCAGATTTTTTTCATCCATATGTGACAATGGACGAAACATGGATCCATCATTTCACTCCGGATTAAAATGATCATCATCTGAGTGGATTGAAGCCGATGAACCACACAGGTACAACAAACAACTGGGAAGGTTATGGAATCTTGGTCGTCGACTATCTCCAAAAGGGAGAGACAATAGATAGCGAATACTACATAGAGTATTTGGATCGTTTGAATGTAAAATAACGGCTTCATATGTCGAAGATAATACCAAGACAATGTACCGATTCACAAGTCGATGGAAACTATCATTAAATTGAACGAATTACATTTCGAATTGTTTCCTCGACCATCGTATAGTCTAGATCTGGCTTCCAGCGACTACTGCTCTCCGGTAAGAAATTCAGCTCTAATGAAAAAGCAAAAGACAAATCCTTCTACAAGCTTAATATCGTGAAGTTAGAGAAGCGTTGTAATGATTGTATTGCTCTGGAAGGAGATTACATTGATCAATAAAATCGAATTTTGCCAAAAAATGTGTTGAAGCGATTCTTCAAAACTCTCCGGTAAAAATGTAACTCAAAGTGAAGCCCATTTTGAGTCCAAAAGATAAAATCTTTCTACAAGTACGGCATCGAAAAGTTAGAGAACTGTTGGATTTATTGTATTGCTCTTGAATGAGATTACATTGATAAATAAAACCGATTTTTGGAAAAAAATCGGTTTTTCTCAATTTCTCAATTAGTCACGCGACTTATTGATAAACCATCAAGTATTTCTCATTTGATACCTCGTTTACAATCGTTCATATGTGATAATAACCTTCACTTTTCCTTCTTAAATATGCCATCACCTTAAAATATTTACTAACATAAAAAACATTTTTATGTTGATCATCGAAAATTTGCTTCCCAAAGCTGATGAGTTCCATATTTTTTATTTTTCCTGCAAGTATGTTAACGAAACAGTTCCCTTCTACTTTTTGCATTTTACACCAGACCAGAGTTGCCTTCTGAATTGATTTCTTTAACTAAAAGTTTCAAAGTTTCTTGCAGACAACCAAATCAACACTTTTATTACTTACTAAACTATCGAAAAACATATTGAACGGTCATGAACCTATGACAAGCGCAATTTAAATGACGCCGTCTTCTTTATTTGTAAACAAACATTTTTTAGTAACCATAGTGTTGACATCGTTTGCCATTCACAATAACCTTGTGATTATTTGAATACTAGAATGCATTTTGGAGTTCAAGGTTATTCAAAATTCGTATATTTATTATCAAAGTATTACAAAACATATTGTAAGACATTTGTTTTAAAAGTGAGTTCATTGTGTTCGTTTTCACGCACAAAATAAAACATCTTTTTCTTCCGTGTATTAGGCGTAGTCGTCTGTTTTATCTTCGACATCCTTACCTCCTATCCTGCTTCAAGGTTGTCGCTCCAACTTTTTCTGGGTCAGCCGGTACTCCTTCGGTCCAATGGGGATTTATCGCTCGCTATCTTAACCAGTCTGTTGTTGTCCATACGACTTATGTGCTGATTCCATTCTTTCCCTGTCCTGTAGGGTTTTTCCTGCTATCCGGCGTGATACTTTCATCTCTGCTGTTTCCATCGTTCTTTTGGTTGTAGGTCCAGGAAAACAGAAAGTGAACATACTATCCATAAATGCACCGGAAGATAACAAACCAAAACGTGACTGAGAGGACTCCAGGACACCATTGAATCACTGGCGCACAATGAACCAACAATAATCCTCGGTGACTTTACTGCACGTATTGGCAATGACGTGATTTTATTAGACCGTCGAATTGGGCTAAAACAGATTTCTGAACCACTGAATATTTCATACAAACGCGTTCATCATATAACTCACGTTAATTTGGACGTGAGAAAAATTGCTGCAAAATATATCTCCAAATGTTTAAATGTTGACCAAAGGCGTGTAAGGGTGGAAACATCGCGTTCGATCTGCGCTCGATTTGAAAACGATGTAGACTTCTTAAGCCGAATTGTTACTATGGATGAGACTTGGGTACATTTCTACGATCCAGAAACAAAGCAACAATCGATGGTATGGCGACACTCTGGGTCTCCAAGATCTAAGAAGTTTCGTGTCCAAAAATCTGCTGGAAAAGTTCTTGCTTCAGATTTTTGGGATTGCCATGGAGTATAATCATGATTGATTTTTTGGATAAGGGTAGAATAATAACTGGAGATTACTATTCGACATTACTGACCACGGGAAAAAATTAAAGAAAAAAGACGCGGAAAACTATCCAAAGGTGTTTTGTTTTTGCAGGACAACGCCCTGTATACAAATCTCAATAATTCGTGATTTACGGTTTGATTTACTACAACACCCCCTTTATTCACCAGATTTGACTCCGTCCAACTAACTCTTTCCTCAACTGAAAAAAAGTGTAAAAGGTCGTGAATTTTCTTCCGACGCGGAGGTAATAAAAGCTGTTGAGGTCTGGTTTGCAGAGCAAGAAGAAACATTTTTTTTTACTGGTCTAGAGACGTTGCAGGTTCGCTGTAATAAATGTATCCAATTAAGAGGAAAGAATTTTGTTTCGTTCTATAGTGGGCTAAGAATTTTTCAATATGTCTTCGTAGTAACAAATAGAAATATGCACCCGACACAAATACTGGACATAAGAACTTCGGCCAACGTGGGTAGTGAAATAATGAAAATAAACAAACTTAAAGAACGGAAAGCCAATATCGCTAAGGGAACCTTCCACCAGGAGACTCTACCAAGAAAGGTTAAATGATAAAAACAACATTAACCCAATCGAGGCAGAGGAAAGCGTGAAAACTAGTTGGAAAAATAAAACATCATTTCTAACAATCACATCATAAATAATATTGATTCCAAACAATTAGTTTGGAAAAAATTTTTCTACTTTTTATAAATTCAGTCCGACACGCCTATGTTTATTGAGAAAAGACTTTTTCTGTTTAACTTTATACTTTGTAAAGAACATTTCTTCCATCCCTCTTATCTAATTCTAACTTCTGCGACAGGCTTAACATTCTAATATGGCTTTTTTCAATAGAACTAGGGAGAAAAAGAAGTAACCGTCAGGGGAATCGTTTAAAAAATGTTGGTATGTACAACGGGTGTATAAGTACAATTGAATCATCCTTGTAACAGTATAAGGGAGTCATATACAAAGTACATATATACAAAGAAGGAAAATTATGTATTTGAATTCGAACATTTTTTTCATATAAAAGTTTACAAATAATAGTTTTTCTGTATTAAATGTAAGTTTACAAACACAAGGTATCTATTGCTGAAAACTACTGCTCCACTGTGAGAGTTTTGTCTAGAATATTGGGGAGTTGATTGGAACATCGACCCCAAGTAACACCTTTAGTTGAAGCCATGTGGATATCACCAATGGAAAAAGTTGTCGCGTGTTTACCACGGAATACCTACATAGGTACTACGAAAATGGGTAACCCTTTTTGGGTGGCTACTACGTTCCAGTCACGTTTTAGGAACTTATCCCGAAACGATATAGCCACGTACCACCCACGTGGCTGAAACATAACAGAATGTGGCAGTGTTATGGCAATTCAATGTAACAACTTTGTCTTTTTCTGGTTCGATCTCTGTCTTTATAATTATAACTAACACTTCGATATCTATGTCAATATATATAATTGCCATAACTGAATACGCCCATTGTTAAAAAAGTTATCGAGAGAAAATTAAAACGATTTCCAGTTTACTAACAAATATTGACGTTTTGCCTCGAAGTATGAGCCGCCTCTTATCGATTTATGTGAAAAAAAAAAATAAATAAGTTTGACACTACATCCGTAAACATCATGATTAAGAGCACTTGGTCATAGTAAAAAGCAAAAATAAGACTACATGAGAATGGGCTGAAATTATTGGATTTGAAAAGAATAATTAAACAAAAAGGTCTTAAAAAGATGACTGAAAGACTAATCCTACTATAGCAATTTTAAAAAGAGACAAGAAGACAGTTTTTTGACACGTTTTGGAAAATGAAATGGAAAGTTCAAGTGGTCAACGATGTTACATACAAAAAACTAGTATTTGTGCTATAATTTAGCAATGGATGGTTGGAAGCTCGATGTATTTCAAGTCTTGGGGAATTTTAAATATGTTAAAACAGTTTTATTATGAAACTTTTACTAAATTTCGAAAGAAAAATAATTTAAATCGTATGATTTTCCGATACCACATGGAAGATTCACCAAATGATATCTTCTTAGCTTCATTATTTGATCAGAAGTATACTAATTCGAGAAGTTTAGACTCATTCCATCGCTTGGTTTCTTGAGCTACGAACATCAAAGTCAGACTCTTGCATCTTTATTAAGATACTTTGTACTGCCTCTAAGCACTCTAAATAGATTAGATTGTTCGAATGTTTGTGTGTATAATGTGTTTCGGTTAAACGTTAAATTCAAAAACTCTTGAAATTATACGCAGATGCCACAATTTATGTTCATCTAACCGTTTTTGAAAAGAGCACAGTTGTGTTTCGTTCTTGAAGTTCTCGAAACTTTTCTAATTACTTGTAAAAGTGAGAAATGCAATTAAGGAAACGGTCCTTTCTCTGAGCGCTATTACAATTAAAGAGAAGATTAAAGTGGCATTCTATCTGGTGGTCGGATTTTCTAACACCGTCCATTTATCAACGGCTCTACATGAGCAACTCGTGGTTTGAGGTCTACCTCTGACCGTCTACGGCCCTATGTATAAGCCGGAATATTACGCCAAGTTTATAAATTTCAAATTTCACGCTCTCCGATGTATAACGTCCTCGATATAATTCAAGTTGCGGTTGACGTTGAAAAATAACGACAAAATAGTTTATCATTATTAATAACACAACAGCAACAGTAACAGATCACGGAACTTTATATTCTGAATTAATTGTAGCCAAAAAAAATTGGAGTGAGATAATTTTTTAGAAAAAGTGTGTTGATAGACAATACACAAGAGGATAGCTCAGCAAGCACGATGTTTTAGCCGAGATGACCGACGTTATTCATTTGAATTGTATGTGTAGTATCAATATCAATAAAATATTTTAATTATTCATTGATAAAATTCAATTTATTTATGATAATATTTAATTTATCCTTTCCAATTCTTTATTTCTTTATAAAATAAAATCCTTCAATGATTGATATTTATTTCAGTGTTTTTAGCATGCAAATTTTCTGTTTTTTTTTTTATATTAAACCTGAGAGTTATTATAATTAATTCGAATTTCCCGCTCTAGAAAGGGAATTTTGAAAGGTTAGGTTGGTAACACGGATCAGACAGATGTAAACATAATAAAAATAAAGATCATTTAAAAAAAGTTTTTTATTTGAATTTATTCTGGCCATCCAAGAAAAAAGTTTACTAATTATAATTCTCAATTTACAAAAGTCATGAATAATATTGAAAGGTATGTATATGTTCCTTCTTTTTCATTTTATTTGCTAACTTTTTCACTACCCCAGGTCCAGTTTTATAAATTTGTTTGGATATTTTTCAAAATAGAAATTCCATTTTTTCACTTTTTCCAGCTATTTCAAGAAAATTTGTATAAGACTACCAAAAGATAACTACAAACTTAATACGGAATATTGAAAGAATTATGAGTTTTAACATTTGATAGATTCTTCAGTATTCATTTCTGCCTCTGTAAGACTCCTCTAGAATTTCAACTCAATCCCATCATTGGTTTGGTAGATATGATTTTTTGATTATTAGTATATTTCATATCGATATTTGTACATACGTATTTCCGATAATGGTTGGGCTAGGGACTTGTTTGATTTATTTCCAGTTGAAACAGGTCTGTTTACCAGAATTAATGATGTTAATCATTCAGGATATTCCATTCCGACATGTTCTCCTCGTTTTTGGCGCGGCGGCTTCGCACGTAGTCTCCTTTCTCTCTCTCTATCGCTATGGTAGATCCCGGAACGATTTCTTTTCCTGCTAATGGTTAGCTACGGTAGCTATACACCCTTGTCTTCGCGATTGTTCGCTCGTGGTAATGTGTATGTGTTTCGCTGCCTTGGGTAAACGGTTACCGTGTCGTGGATGACCTCTTAAAGGTTAACTCGACTCCTAGGTTCTTTAAATGTTTCATATTTTATTAACCTAACTTAATCTATTGATCCAATTGCCTCTTCGGTCTTCCATGTTTCCTGCAGTCCTCACTGTTGCACTTCGTGAATCTCTTTAGTACCTCGCTCGATTTTGTTTTAAGCTTTTCTATCCTGAGACCTTGGTCCAACGGTACGCTTAGTATTTGGCCTTTTTTATCCCCACTAGATTTTTTCGTCGTTGATTTTTATGTGGCACGGTGGGTGGATTGTTCTTCTCTTGTAGAATAGAAATTAACTGTTTCCGCTGTTTATTTCTATTTTGTTTTATCATGTTTTAAACCATTCGTCTACATCGTATGAGAAGAAACTGTTCTTAGAGTGCGAAAATATAGTTCTGAAACGTTTATTCATCGTGATGGGAAGGAGAAACGCAATTGGATTCGACAATTCATCGAATACTTCTCGACCTTACAAATTTTTTATAATATCATTTTGATAGACAAATTTACAAATTCTCCGTTACTGAGTTCACCCCCTGGGTCATAAAAACTGTGCTATCATTCATTTTCAAATAAACTATACTAAATACTACAAATAAAAAGATCAAAAATTACGTAAAACATAGAAAAACTTTTATGAGTGAAGGATTATATTGCAACCAGAAAGATGCCAATAGAATAAATTATATTAAATTCAATACAAAATGTATTTGCTATAAGAAAATCGTCTTCTATTTGTATTTTATTCCCATAAAAAAAGTATATTACTTTCTGAACAACGTAATAAAATTCTTAACATACTAAATATTACCATAAAATTCTACTTCCTCAAATGTATATAATAAATAAAATTCCTATAAATTACTTACTCACCAATTTGTCTTCGATTTGAATATTTTATTTATAAAAATCGATTCTAGATTTATTCCTGATCTTATTATTAGAAAAATCGAAAAATTCTAGTCGGCGAAACGGTTTAGAAGGGCTTAACGCTGCAATATGGCAATGAAGGGTGACATGCTCGTGCAAGAACTGAAAGGTGTAGACAGAACACTGTTGGACTGCTGAATACCACAAAACCAGACCTATCGACTGAAGCCCTATCCTCATAACTCATTGAAAGCCACTTAATACTCCTGATTTAGTATCTCTTCAATACGGACCTTCTTTATAGTCTTCTCGCTTTTCCTAGTCCTGGACATGCCTTGCTAGGTTTCGGTATCATTTACTCACATTTTCTTGGGAGTTATCTAATCTTTTTTTCCCATTATCTGTTGACTTCCTTGTCGTAACGTCGTAACGTCCCTTATCTCCGCCCTTTTGTTCATTTTTCGGATTATTTTCTCAGAGGTAAGTCTCTCACCCGTTTTGCGAGATCTTCCAGAAGTAGCGCCTACTTTGCACACCAAAATAAAGTGTATTATCCGGAATCTTCCTCCTCCTTTCATATCTTCTTCAAAAAGCACCGAAAATCCCCATAGGAATTTCGTCGGGTAATAGTTTCCGTCACCTTTCTTTCTGCGAGGTCCTTCAAGCTTCTGATTAGCATGTGGGTCCATCGCACCACCTTCGGAGAGTTTATTCTGTTTCCTCCCACTTATTTCTTGCAATTCCCGTTTCATCTTTGTTTGTGCGATGATAAATCCTTGTCTCATAGTTTACCACCGGATTTATTGGACCCCTGTTGCTGAATAGATTCGCTCCAGACTTTCCCACGGTTTGCATTAATTCAGCATTGACTCCTGGTTCCTCACAGTATTCTAAAGATCGTTGGACATTCTTGTACGTCTTTCCCTTCATATTTTAGTAACTCTGATTCTTTTCTTGGTGATTTTCTACTGTTTTATTTATTTGAAAGTTCAGAATCTGTCTTATTTGACACTATCCTTATTTATATTTTTGTCCACAGTAGTTGCATATCCCTTATACAGTAGCTGTTCAAAGTACTGAGCTTACCTTTCAATTTTGTTTTTTTCCTCTGTGAATTCTTTGTTCCTGCTTTCACGAAAATTTATTTTGGGTTGATATTATTGGAATTTCGTATGGTTTGATCTTTTTGATTTCGTCATATATTCTGCTAATATCTGCTACCTCAGATCCTCAGATAAGTTGTCCACTTTCTATAATCTCCTTCATTCGAATGATCCTTTCTGTTCCCGAAATATATATGTATATTATCTTCCTTTTCTCTTCATAGAGCACGTAATTTATACGTTTCATTTTAAGAGCATGTACATGTTATATGCCAATTAGACTAACTTACGATTCTCCTGATATTAGTATACATCTAAATACCACTCAGCATCCCGAGACGTTTCGAATGTTTATTATAAGTATACAATTCCTTTATTGCTAGTCTAGTTTTGTGTGATCCCCAAATCATCAGAATACCGATGCATCCAAAGATTATGATCATGCAAAGATGATGTACATGTTAACAAGAACTCAGAACTCGTCCTTTCTATATTCATCCATTTAACCACAGTTTGCAATGTACTACACTGTTAAAATGTACGAAAAATTTCTAAACCACAGTTACGGTCTCTAATCGTAAAACGTGAAAAAACCCAAATCATTAAATCAAAATATGCACAAAAATATTGATATGCAAAGGGAGTGTTTTCTCTTTATAGAACTGAACCCTTATAGGCGCTAAATTATGTTTTCTAATCCCTTAAATAATCTATTTAAAGCGTGGGCAAGACATGTTCCATGTATTAAGTTGGGGTAAAAGATTTTCAAATTTTGTCCAGTCTTTTTTATGTATGATGCTGCATCTGACAGATTTAGCAAAAAATCATCTCCAGGGACAGGCATACAAATCTAACCACTGTCATTGCATTTACTTTTCTAGCTCTTTAGAAGAAATTAGGTGACATTTTAGCTGAATTTCTTAGAATCGGTGATTTTATCAATACACAATGTAAAAATGTTTATTCCGAAGCTTTCAGATACCAGATACCATCTGGTACATTGAATTTGCAATATGTGAAGTTTTGTCAATGGAATATTTGGCGACATAGGTTTGGATTAGATATTGGTCGTTTAGCTTTGCGGATATTGGTTGGAAAAATTGCATTCATGTGAGTTGTGACACGTCTCCAGATTTCATCCCACCCAATTAAGCAATATGAGCAAAAGTTTTTACCCAGCAATACCAAAAGATCTAAGAAATAAAAGAAATATCAATGATTAGATATAAATTCTTAACAAGTAAATTTAAAATTTAAAAAATACGACGTTTATGGAGTACCAGCTTTCAAAACTGTACAACTGTACTGTTGTACAAGCTCAGCAATGGCTTCAAAAGTGTTATCTACTCTATCGAAAAGAACTATTTGTTATTGGTCGTACAGATACTGATGATGGTGAACTTTCTGTTTGTCCAATTGAGATGGTTACACCAGAAAACATCAAAAAAGTCCATAAAGTGAAATTGCGTGAGATAGCTGAGGCCGTAAAGATATCAGAAGGCAGCGTGTTTACAATTATGCTCAAACATTTGACCATGAGAAAGCTTTTTTCAAAGTGGTTGTCGCGTTTACTCAAAGTCGATCAAAAACTGTTGATGATTCAAAGCAGTGTTTGGTCATGTTTACACGAAATAAATCAGATTTTTGGCGTCGATATCTAATATTGGATAAAACGTGGATCCATCACTTTACTCCGAAATTAAAACGATCATTATCTGATTGGACTGCAGCCGGTGAACCACAAAGGCACAAGAGTCATCTGGGAAGGTTATGTCTTCAGTATATTGAATGTTTAAAAGCAAAAATCAAGGAAAAACGGCTTCATATAACCAAGAAAAAACTACTCTTTCACCAAGTCAACTACTGGCTATTCGCTGATCTCGAAATATGCTCTCCGGTAAAAAATTCGGCTCAAATTAAGAAGCAATTGCTAAAACTGAAGCGTATTTTGAACCAAAAGACAAATCCTTCGAGAAGCGATTAGAGAAGCGTTGGAATGATTGTATTTTTTTTCTAATTCTTCGGAAAATGACTCCACGCTTATTTCTCCTAAATTTTATGGGAACATGTCCTAGAGATTATGGGGAAAGTGTAGCAGAAGTACTACAAGTTCCATATAATTTTCAGATTTCTTATTTTCAAGAATATTCTGCATCTCAGAGACTTAAGCTGTCGAAGCTTTTTGTTATAACTGAGCCATAGAATATATAAATTTAGTATTAAGTTGTCTTTTGTAGAGGCCACCAAAAATAGCGGCTGTAATCGCAACAGACAAGTTAACTCTTGTAAAATGGTGTTACAACATATATTTTCTCCAGATTTTTTAAAAATGCCAATTTTTTATCTTCTGTATAATTTTTATCTATCATTTATCACATTCATTCACAAATTATAGATATAATTCTCTTTATTTATATTCTTTACGACAAGTAAACATTCACTTTTATACTTTGCAATGTCGAAAAGAAGACGAGTTGGCATGGCATGCGAGTGTTTTTGAAACGAGATCAAAGTGGAAATGTATTTTCAAAGCAGTCGAAACGGGAAAATCGGAATTGACCCTTCGACCGAATTCATTAGCAACAGATTTCTCTCATTTCACAGATTCTAAAGAGGGACTTTTAATATTCCATTCCGCGGTAAACCGTATGAATCTCTCTAATTAGAAACTAAATATCAAAATTGATCTTTTTTATTACAATCACTTTACCTCGTAATTTGTTGCTTTAAACATCTTAAAACAAACATATACTTTTGAGGTATATTAATAATACAGAGACTATTTATGAACAAAACCACGTGGATGATACAGAACCAGATTAAAAAGTAAATCCTATCTATCCTAACTAAACGAATATGATATGGAAGGGCACTCAGAAAGAACAAGTAAGTGGAGAAAGGAATTGGAAAGGGAAATAAGACAGCAGTAACCATAAAAGTACTGTTACGATCAGTAACAAATAGAATTTGAAAAACAATTATGCGTTCTACTGAGTTTTAGTACTCCGTACTATGAATACTATACAAAAGAACTGGTAAATAAGTGTGAGGAAAAAATACTGGAGGAATTCAATCTAGTAAAGTTTCTAGATAAGAAGAACAAATAAAGAAATAATAGTCGATTACTGTCTATCAATAATTACCCAGGTATTAACTTTATGTTGATTAAAAATTTCTATTAAAGCCGATTGAAATCGAATCACATCAATTCTTATATATTTGGGTGTATTGGCGTTTACTTGTGTCAGATATATTCGATTTACATCGATCGAAGCCAATTGAGGTCGATTGTGTCTCCAAATAAATAAGTTTAAAATACGAAATAAGGTTATCGAAAGCACGTGGAGGAAAAGAGGAAAAAGGAAGGCCAAAGAAAAAATGGATGGAAGAGATGGATGATAATTAGAAGTAAGAAAGAATATGATATAAGAAAATTTGTAATAGAAAGACAGGAAACGATCAAATGGAGAAATTTAGAAAAGAAGAATTATAAAATACGAAAAAAGGTTATTAGGAGCAGAAGACGTGGAAAAGAGAAAGGGAAGGTAGAATAAAGAGGAAATGGAAAGAGTAGAGAGAAGAAAAGAAGAATAAATTAAAAATGGGTAAAAGAAATGAAGGCAGGTATAAGAAAATTTGGTATAGAAAGATAACATAATTATGAAATACAAAAAAAGGTTATTAGGAACAGATGACGTGTAAAAGAGAAAAAAGAAAGTATAGAGAGAAAATGAAAAGAAAAGCAAAGAAGAATAAAAAGAAAATGGGTAGAAGTGGAGGCAGGCATAAAAGATTTTGGTATAGAAAGATAGGATAATTATAAAATATGAAAAAAGGTTATTAGATGCAGAAGACGTGGAAAATTGAAATAAGAAATAAGAGAAAATGGAAACAGAGGTGAGAAGAAAAGAACAATAAAGAGAAAATTGATTCAAGAAGTGAAGACAGGTATAAGAAAATTTGTTCCATATAGATAGGAAGAGGAGACACAGGACAGGACCAAATGTGTAAAGAAAATTTATCTGAAGATTTGTAAGAATCATTATAAAATACGAAAAGAGGTTATTAGAAGCAAAAGACGTGAAAAGAGAGAAGGAAAGTATAATAAAGAGGGAAGAGATGAGAGAAGAAATAAACAGAAAATGGATAGAAGAAGTGATCCGTCTTCACTTCTTCTATCAATTTTCTCTTTATTCTTTATTTCTTCACTCTTTTGTTCCCATTTTCTCTTTATATAAAAAAATTTGGTATAAACAGAAAGGAAAAGGAGACACAGGATGGGACCAAATGAAATTTGATATGAAATTATATTATTTTCATAATATTATTAATCAAATGCAGTCTAACAGGTTTTTACTGTCACCATTTATAAAAAAAAAAACAAAAAACATGTGGATATTGGTAGCTGAAGTAGGGTGAGAATTATTATGCAACAACTTGTTGACTTGTTGGCTTGTTTTGGAAAAATTTTTCTCATTATTTCACCTATAGAAATCTCAAATAGATTTTCGTTCAGATAAAGTTGCGCTGAAAATATTTTGGTAGAAGGGTTATTTAAGGGTAGTAATATAAGAAATCGAAATAGATTCTATTTTAAATAAATAAGCTAGAATATACAACAATATGATTGATAAGAAAACAATTTCTTATTTTCACTGTGTATTGAATAGATATCTGAACGTATTCTTGTCTGAAATACAGTCGATAAAATTTAATATAAGGAAACAAACGAGTAGGTTGAAATTACAAGTCAGACAAATTGAAATTGCTTGGCGTTTGCTACTGAATTCATGACAAATGCTTCTGCATAATAGACCCATTTATCCTCTATACTCAATGAATTTCACCCACAATATCGACTTAGCTGGTCGGTGCTTCAATTTCGAGATATATAGACCGAGTTTGCAATTTTTTACTAATTTCACCCTCAGCTATATATCTAATAAAGATACAAAATATTATATACCGCGTATCCTTGAATTGGTTAAATGTTAAGTGTCTTTCAGGTCTGTGAAAAAAAATTAGAAGTTATTTATAACCAACATCTAGGCCCCTATACCAAATTTTGAAATCAGTTGTTAAGTACAATTCCCATTTTTTATTTTAAAAAAATACTCTCACTCAACATAGTAGTACTACCGTAGCTGCCACGTCAAATGCCTTTACATTCAAAAATATACAAATATGTTTATTTCAAGACATTTTCTACCCTTCGATTCGAACAACTTCCTCAATAAAACAATAATCCTTCGACCCCTGACTGACCGATGCCTTCTTCAGGGAATTCCAAGTCATCTTTCTTTCATATCATTCTTAGTGGCCTAACAGCATCCAATTAACTGAAACCTCTCCGTTGTACCTGGTAGCACATCTCAGAAAAAACCAACATATTTACATTTTTCTACCTTCCACATCTCCATCTATTCCTTACGAAGCCAGACGAGATGTTTTTGAATGAAGTGTGGAGGACACACTTCTTCGGAACGACGGACCAAGCATTTTTCAAGTGTTTAGCCGCCTCTAGAGGAGCTACGCTGCTCCTATAGATCCGGTACGCGCACCTCAATCTAACCTTACGTTATTTAACACTAATCACTGAAAATCGAATTAAAGTAACTCTAAAACTCAAATTTCATAATATACAGATATATGATGAGACCAAACAATCTAAAAAGCCAATAAACAACGAAGTGGACACCACAAACGAAAAGGAGACGAGGAAGACTACAATGAAGCTGGAGAAAGGGCGTAGATAAGAGAATGCAGAAGAAAGAACTAACAAAAGATCTATTGCATGATATATATAGATGGCGGTTAGAAATCGGATATCAACCAAAAAAAATGGATAAAACGTTGCCTAGAATGAGAAGATTGTTCAGCTCCTCTGTCATGAAAGTTTTGGTTTTTTTAACCAATAGCCTGCGAAATAGCGTTTTATAAGTATTTTTTAACATCGACTAGAAAGCCCACAGTAAAAAAGACTTGCAAGCATTGTCGTTACATGTTAATTACTAATCAGTCAGTGATACTTGGATTATGTAATAGCTGTAAATAAAAACTGTTACAAACGTTTAGAAGGCTAAGAGTTTTTACATACAGAAACTTCTATACTTCAATAAGTGTCGTTAAATTATTTAAAAAAAAAATTTGTCGATTTCGTGTAACTTTTGGATAAAACATTTTCATTAATTATTCATTTATAATGAAGTTAAAGTGGGTTCAATTTATATTGAAAAACACGATACCTACTTATTGGAAAATATAAAGTGATCAATTATTCAAAATTCGTTCGATCTCATTCTAATCCCTTAGTGTAATGGTGAAATAAAATTACAAAGTCAAGGGTGGAGCAAATTAAAGTATTTTAAGAGATGAGAGGGATACAAAGAAGCTTTTCGGAAACTATGATCTAGATCAAATAGATTACATATCATCTGATTGATGATCCTTACCAAGAACGTACGCCTCATCTTCTTTTCACACTCACTCGGCTATCAAGCATTAGGCCCGACGCAAATTGAACCCAGCCCACGCACAGCACACTCGAGGGCCAGACCCAGCCCACGTCCACGATTTGTACCCAAATACCCATCAGTATAGAAGATGACTGCGAGCCAGCAGCTTCTTCTCGATCTGGAGTCTGAATCTGAGAAGAAAAAAAAAAGAAAAAGAAGTAAAACAAATCATCCTTCAGTACAGGAAAGGATCTCACAATTTCGATTAATTTTTTCATTTTCATTTCACTGTTTGATGGTTTATTTAAAAGTAGCTACCCACGACCCACGAAACTGTGTTGCAAGTACAACTCGGTACCATGCGAACTAGGTTGGGTCGGAGCTGGCCGTGGGTGGGTTCAATATGCGGCGGGCCCTAACATACTGATGCCACGTTAGTCAATGTTGACAAGTCTGTTCCAGAATTAAAACTAAAACCAGATAAAGGCGGTATGAAAGGAAGAGGAAAGTCTTTTGTCCGTGTATAAAAATTACTAAGACTATATTGTAAAACGATAAGTCTAAGTTTTAATAACTTAATAAATTTCACTATAAATGTTGTTTTCAACACTGGAAGCACCTTTTTCATGAAGTTTAAACGTATACTTGCCAAAGTAATTGATTAAAAACTGAAACTTCGTGTATTTCACGTGTTATTAATAAATTGATTGCATGTTTATGCCTCTAAAAAATGGCACTAAATGTAGTATATCCCCATCAAATATTTATGAGAAATTATAAAAGAAAATTGTTGATAGAATCGAGAGCGCCGTCAAATTATATTACTTAAAGTATCAATTCTCCGTCTGGTACAACTCTCATAAAAATAACCTTGAGTTGCCAATAAAAGAAAAATAAACTTCCCCATGAATATTAACGGGGACCTTCCGATACGAACCCTAAATAAAATACGACTACGGAATTGTCATAAACTCTCACCGATATTGCTGCAAGGAAAATAATTTGTGTGCTGTATATACCTAATAAAACATACTTGTTCCAAATGGGAAATGAATAATTAATATTATGATTATGATAAAACTTTTGCATAACATCTAGTAAATTTTATGATTCAAAAATGACGACGAATTCTGAAAGGTATTAAATTGCAATCTTACAAACCTACAATCCTCCAGGAATCACTAGAAGATGATCCTGATAGGAGTCTGTAGATCAACTAGACATGAGCCAACTCTCGATAATAGAAAGGTTAGAATCAATTCTCAACGTCTAGATTGGTAGGATTGGTTATTTTTTTTTTCTCAAATTTCAAATGTTGTTTTCCCTCATAAAGATTTCTAGTTTCCACAAGAAATTGCGTCTTGTTTCGTTAGTATGTTGATATTTTAACTTTAATTTAAAGAAGTACTTGAGAAGTTTTTAAAATCAAATATTTATGAGCAAAATATACAAATAAGAACTGAGTCTAGGATAGAGCAACTGATCATGCGAAAATCTGGATGCAGGCTGAAGGGCAATATCCATTCATTTATATGAGCTTGGAAACACACATCACTGCCAGAGAACAGTTGATGGCCCTAACCTCGAAATATCAAATACTAGAGCCATCTGCTACACCCATAATAAGTGAATGTTTTTGCTTGGGTAATTTGCTACACTTTGGTGGTAAGATTCAGCCTATTTGAGTGTTGGTCACTCAAATAAAATCTAGTATCAACTATTCAACTCAAACAGACACGATAATCGACCAGCATCATAGTTGTTGACCAAAAATGTTGAAGACAATCCACAAAACAGTACTGGATGATCGTCGATTGAAAGCGCGTGACCTAGTAGACATAATAGACATTTTAAAAAGTGTGGTACATTCCATATTAACTGAAAATTTAGATGAAACGTGGGTCCACCATTTCACACTCGAAACAAAAGAACAATGAAAACAATGGATTGAAAATGGAGAACCAGCTCCAAAGAAGGCAAAGACCGTTCCATCTGCAAGCAAGGTCATAGCGTCAGTTTTTTAAGAAGCGCGTGGGATAATTCTAAATGAATATCTTGAAAAAGGAAAAACTATCAAAGGCGAGTACCATGCAAAGTTTGAGCAAAGAAATCAAGCAAAAACGGCTGCATTTGGCTGAGAAGAGAATGTTGTTTCATCGAGACGATACACCAGGTCTCACATTCAGGTACTTCTGGGAACATCTTTGTATTTTTCAAATATCAGCTACTACATTTTCTAGTATCTCAATAGGTTTCGAAAAATTGATTAGGTGGAAAAAGCATAGTACACATCTAATTCTTCCAATCGAATTTTTGAATCAAAGCTATCACGTGTCTTTGATTCACCATTGCAATTGGACTAAAAAAGTTTCATAATGGTCGCATTCAGTGGATGAAACCTTTGAGCAACCTTTATAAAACTAGCGGAAACATCTGGAACGGATGCCATGTTTCGGAACGCTTCTAATTTGTACTATGTAATGGTAATCGAATTGAAATTTCTAAATCAACTGAGTTTTGTGATCAAACGTTAATTTGTGACCTTTGTTCATCGTATTGGAACGAGACAAAGTCCGACCACATCATCACTAAATATAACATAAAGTTATATTTAAAAACTTAATATAAAATAAACTCGTAAATAAACAAATGACAAAAAAACAAAAAAGGTTGTTAAATTGTTATTTAAATAATATAAATATGCTGGAACGAGTCAATAGATTATGAGGTGTTGAAATACTGCCTTTTATTTTTATTTGTTTTAATATAAAATTTATTACTCCTGCCCTGTCTATTTCTTACTTTGGTAATTCGAAGGAAGAGGAAGTGGTAACACGTGGCTCGGAGAAACATCTAACTCGTTTAGTTTTGAGTGACGGTGCTCCTTTGAGCCTTACATTTGAATAAATTTACCCGGAGTTTCCTCATCATCATGTGAAGGTGGATGCTTGTTGCTCGAATTGGATGGTACATGTTATTATATGATTATTTAATCAGAATGGCATAATCGAAATTCTAGAGAATAGATAATACTGAATAAAGTGAAAACGTATTATTTTGTGAAAAAACAAATATTTAAAAGACATCTCTAAATATAGAACATTTTTATCATACTTTACAGGACTAAATTCCGAAAAATTTACTATTAAATTGTGTATATTTTCCCTAGCCTGACCGACGTTAATGCAATGGTTTTATTAGAAACCTGTAGCAATTTCCTAAATTCCATTTTTTAGAAACAATCAATTGAAATACAAAAAAATAAAACGAAGTTATAGTATGCGATATTTATTGTCAAAACTCCAAGAACCGTTGCCAAACAACTGACTGGGATATTCTCTCTGGTGATGTGGATTTTCTAGATTCATAAAAACACTAACTAGTATGGCATTTACTTCTTTTTTCTCTGGTCTACCAAAAGTTTACGTCCAAAGGATAATATCCATCAAGGATATTATAATTGCTAACTCTCGAGCATAATCTCTATGTCACCTGATAACCTTAATAATTATTTTGTGAATGTAGCCAAAAATTAACCTAATTCTATAACTTCTTCTCATGATCCGCTTTCATAAAACGAACAATGTGATAGATAGCTGCTACATATTTTTTAGGTGTAAAAATTAACGAATAATCAATTTTTCAAAATATATGATTACTACTATTCACCTCTGAAAAATATATCCTGCTTATCTTCGAAAGAGAAAACAACTACTTTCCTGGCTAATACCTCCACGAATATTGAATTACATCTCCTCCTCTGAAGAAGAAGAAGTCGATATCAACATCCTCAAAGGCTTGCAATTGAGCTCCATGCCACTTTCAACAAGCAACCGCTCAATCCTACTAACACGCAGAGCGCTCTGACTCGAACTTGATGGGATTGGCTAAAGCAGCGTTTGGCGACGCGTTCAACCTCTTAAATAAAGTTATTATTCAACTTTTATACGTATTTTCCGGAAAACCTCGTATACATATTCTCTCATCATATTTCGACTATGATTTCAGTCACTGTAGATTAATAAATAGCTTATTTTGGTTATGTATCAAATGCAATTTGATTGAATTAAATTTGGAAAATACTTTAGAGAGAAATTAAGAATGTATTAATAATTGATGTGGTCTTCCATTATACTAATGACCAAGAAAGAAGAAGAAGAATTTCCATGATAGAGAATTACTACCACGAAGTTTTAAATACGTAATTGAAAAAGACAAAAATACACCATCATTAATTGAGATTAATTGAAAAACAAACTATCAAACATAGACATGTTGCTACACATTATTTGGATTGAACAAACTGCAAACACAATCACTTGGTCACGAGAATAACTTTACATCAAGGACTCTCCAGTTCACTCGAGAATGCTTCAATTCCTAACTCCCAGGAAGTACGTTCTATGTGAAATAATAATTATTCAAGTTTTCCCAGTGAGCATAACATCACTTGTAGACCATTATAGTTATAATTCTTAATGAAGTAAATACGAAATAATGTCACTAATGTACTTTATAGTTTATATAGAGTATTAACAATGACAATTAGTGTTAAAAATTAAACAAAAATATTAGTAACTCAACCAAATATAACTATTATTGTTAATGTGAAATTTGATTATTAAGTAACTGCAAAAAATAAGTTTAAATTCATTCAACAACTATCATATTATTTAGTTTTATATATATTCCATTTAATACATTTTAAGCAGATATTCGAAAATGCGGGAAACTTATAAAACTTGTAAAAAAAGCAATTGAGACAGCAAGAAATTTGTCAGCTCAAATATCAAACAAATCAGACAAAAAGAGAATCTAGTACCGCAGTGTATCATATTATATTTTTTTTTCTAAATCAAAAATATTTGCGAAAATATTTGGAATTGATCTGAGACGTTTGTTAACCTAACCTAACAACAAAAAATTATAATTTTGGCCTTATTCCATTCGGAATGGCATCTAGAACAAATTTTCAAAATAAGGGTAAAAACGTGTGATTCGGCTGCCGCGTGTATCGCCCCCAATCTGGCACATGAATTTATTTCAACTGAAATATAAAGAAATAAAATAATGTTTGTTAAAAATTAAAAAAAAATTATTGCTAAATGGCTTTCATCAATAAGAAAAAAAACATTGAGAATAATTGGAAAAAAGTTTTATTTATATGTATAATTTTTGAATCCCTTTGATTGTTAATAAAAAAGGGATAAATCGAAATTATTCCTATGGGCATATTTTCTACACCATAAAAATTGCTAGGTGTCTAGTTTTGAAATAATCAGCGTTTTTCTGTTAACAATCAAATTTGTGAAAATTAACTAATTTACCAAAGAATAGTTGATAATAAATTTTTTTCTTGGCGGATTATTGTTTATTGATATGTCTACTTAGTACCCAAATCTTTTTATTCCTTAACATTAATATTTAATCAGTAAAAATAATTTTTTTAGTTCTTGTGTCAGATTTGGGCGATACACGTTTTTACCATTATTTTCGCGGTTAAATTAAAATTATAAGCATTGTCGGTACAGCTCCGGAAGATGAAAATTTTTTAGGAAATTCTTTGCTATTTAAGGATCTTTCCTCAAATTTCGATTATTTCAAATAGTTTTTTAAATATTTCAAAAGAAACCAAACCGTTATTTTTCATTTTACTTAATTGTTTATAACTGTTGCATTTTTTTCAGCCTATCTTGGAATTTTGATAGTTTTTTCTAGATACAAATTGGACTTGTGAACCAAATTTTATATCTGACTTAGTTATATGGAATTTTATATGAAAACCAAACTTTATAATACGGATTCTAATGTATATATCAAAGATCTTAATTCGTTTCGTCTCTTATCATAAAATTTAAGTTCTATTAATGTGAGACCACGATAAAATTGTATGAGTTAACCCTGTTAGAGAAAATAAATATACAAATTTCAAATTTGTTATCATACTTTGTGAAATTTGTCCTTAGTAAATAAAGCATCTCTTTGAAGAGCAAATTTCGTTACGTCCTTGTGCCGGACACAGTACAAACAAACTATCAAAAGATAAATATTTTCAACACACCCGAATAAGTAAAAAAACTTTACTAAAGATTATAATATTAAACATTAAATTGCTTAGGACTTTCAACTTTCACTTTGTGGAATCTATTTATTATACTCTTCAATGAAAGTGTTTTGGTTAAATTTGTTTCGAATGAAATCTTTGGTTTTGTTAATATCCTAATTTCTTGTAGAGAAAAACAAACTTTTCAATGTTATTTCCCTTTTAATCTATTACCTTTCCTTATATAAACATTATTACAATTTTTAGAATAAATCTGGGAGCCAAATAAATTTTTTATCTCATGATTTTTGATATCAGATTGTAGTAAAATATTTTGATGATGTGTTATACTTGTCATCTATTTTTTTACATTAATTTATAAATCTCATCTCAAATATTGAAACATCTTCCAAGGAAAGCCATCGTACTAACCACCACAATATTCAATAAAATACTACAAATTATTCATTATCCAATATAATGGAAGTATGCCAGCTCATAAAAGCCAATTAGTTTACTACCACAACTATCTAAACTCTAAATTCTTCTACATAGAATTATCGAAATTTTACCTAAAGAAGAACCGTTTCCAACACATCAATTTGGATTCAGAGAACAACACTCGACAATCCAACAGTGTCATAGATTAGTGAACAATATCAAGCAAGCTCTAAAACAAAAGGAATCATTTGCTTCAGCATTTTTAGACATCCAACAGACTTTCGACAAAGTATGGCACCAAAGACTACTGTTAGTCATATCTTCATAATCTTACCTAAGTAATAGATATATACAAGTCAAAGTCCAAACGTCCTTATCCAATTATCAACCCATAAAATCAGGTGTTCCCAAAGGAAGTGTCCTTGGCCTTTATCTGTACCTTAAATACTACCGAAGATACTCGAATCGCTACCTTCGCAGATTATACTGCAATAATGTCTTCAGATACAGCACCACAAGAGCATCAAAGAAGCTACCATTCCACCTAAATGGAATGGCTATATCAGTGGAGAATGAAAGTCAACACTGACAAATCCACATAAATCACGTTCACCACAAAATGAGGTGTCTGTCCGCAAGTGACCATTAACGATATGGAAATTCTAATAAGAACCAAATAAATCAAAAACCTTGTACTACACTTAGAACAAACGTTAAATTGGAAGAAGCACATACAAGCTAAAAAAACTCAACTAAAGCTAAAAATAAAACAAAATATGAACTGGCTAATCGGCAGACGATCGCAGTTAACAATGGAAAATAAGATACTTATGTACAAAATCATCCTAAAATCAATATGGACGTATGGCATAGCGCTAAGGGGTTGCAGTAAGCCATTGAACACCAAGATACTGCAAACTTTTCAATCTAAAATACACACTTTGCACACAGACCTCGGTATTCCAACCATCAATGAAGCTAATCAGACATCAGCAATAAGAAACAAAAACCACCAAAATCCACTAATATTCAAGCTTTACACCGATCCAATGGAACATAGAAAATTGAAAAGACGCTGACCAGAAGATCTCATAGAATGATCTACGGAGACCCATCGGTGGATGGTGCCCGCCTCAAGTCATTTAGCAATAAACTATTTCATTTACACTGGTAGACAAAAAAAATTTGCTGTTACCTTCCTGGGCACCTTTAGTGTTTCTAGATTTTCTATCATTTCTGTTCATTCATAGAAATAAACGCTTTTTTAAAATCTATAAAGATAAGTACTCCTCAATGTTTCCAAACAGAAATCTAAACCTCCACGTCAGAATAGGATTCATGGAATGTTATGTATGGTCAGTACTGAGTGGAAATTTGGATCTTGAAAGCTCAAATGATAAAAAAACTTGAGGCATTTGAGATGTAGCTCTATAGAAACATCCTGGACTAACAGAATCACCAACGACGAAGTACTAAGACGCATTCGTCGCAAAAGAAAGATAGAAAGATAAGAAAAACATCTTACGCAACGACAAATACCTACTGCTACAGAACATAATGCAGTGCAGAGTTGAGGGAAAGAAAGGCATGGGCAGGAAGAAGAAAAAGAATCTCTTAGTGAGGGGTTTTATTTAAAAGGGATCAATTTTTTGTATAATTTTGTTGTTTATCTATACTTCTAAATGATTCACTGATTCTGAAAACTAAATATTGTAATGCGTTTTATTTCTTTATGTAGAGATAAGATTTTTGTTTTTTTTATGACCAGCATTATAACGCATCTATTTTTCAGTCATCTACATAATACATCCACTGAAAAATGTTACCGTTTATCTTATAGTAACAAGCCAACTCGAGATTATGAATAAAATGGAGGAAGATTGAAAAAAATCAATCAGGCAATTCTCGTACTTAGATCCAATAGTTACAAAAGGCAAAGTTAGTATAAAAATGTCATACAAAGTACTTGACATTAATTTTTTTCTCCAGTAGTTTCCTGCTTTGGTCAGGAATAAATTTGTACTTTCTAGTTTAAGTATTGCTAAAAACGTGTTTTGTCAATTTTTTCAAAGTATGATTTATTTACTTTGATATCGCTTGAAATTTTTATGAGATATGGTATTAAATTAACAAATTTCAAACATATATGGAAAGAAAAACATTGGATAAAGTTTATTTATTCCATTACAAATAGTTGGAAACAGAAAATTCCGTTAAGTATCCAAGAATGACCTTTATATAGATAATAAAGTTGAAATGATCCCAACGTGTACACAATAGTAACTCAAGTTTAGTGCGAAAGAAAAAGTTGTAAATGAAATTGCAGTCAATCTTAATTTAGCCATTAAAAAAGGTCATGACTCAAGTTACAGCTAGCTTAAACGTAATTAAGGTACTGAAAACGGTCATAAATATACATTTAGAGAGATTTATTGAAACAAAAAGTTAAGTCGTTTATTGCTTAAATTTTTTTTCGTCTCGTTGGTAAGAGATTGAGTTGATAGCCAGCATTTATTTTTCCCATTATTTCAAGTTAATAAACAAAGACAATTCAGTTCCCGAGTTTGGATATAACCTACTCAGTAGTATACAAATTATTTATGGTCAAGCAAACAATTGATTACATGGTATCCAGAAACAAACATCGAAAGATATATGTTTTCTGATTTATATGTCGAATGTACTTGGGTTTTCATTGAAAAATATTTTTATAATCGTTATACTAGACGTTTCGAACATGAACTACTAGCTGAAAACGTTCCTTCACTAGAATCAGGCTTCTTTACAGCTCCAAAGCGTTGATTATTTGACACAGCTAATTCTCCACTTTCCATTTCTCTTAACCCAAATACCTAGAAGTGCATTGATGCTCTATCTGTACGTCGAATTTCTAATTGATAACATTATTGTGATTTTGTTGAAGTATGTGTCTTGTTTCGCAATTTTTGGCGCAATCAAAATTTACTATCGCCGCAAAGTCCGTAAAATACATGCACAAGAAATTTAGAAAATGACCAGTACTGTTATCCAGGGATTATATTGCAATATTTCTAATCGTGGGATGAATTAATAGACACTGTCTCTTATTTACACACTATTCACTTAACTAATGTATATAATTCACTTATCACTAACAATTAAATTATTTATTTAAATTTTTCGATTACTTTCTATCTAACTACGACTATTTATAATAAATTTATCATAAACCAACTAAATTGCATTACTGAAACTCCTTATATATATATATATATATATATATATATATATATATATATACAGTCGAACTCCAATAATTCGAACTGCAAGGGACCGTAGCAAAAGTTCGAATTATCGAGGTGTTCGAATTATCGGAGTTGTGCACATTTACATACATATATGTATGCATTTCGATGCATCTTTCCATTTTATAAATAAATAAATATGTTATGGGTATATAACATGTTTATTTATTTATTTATTTATTTAAAATAATAATTTGTATACGTTCGAAGAATTTTTGGTCCTAAAAAGGACCGATTATTTATCTTAAAATAAAAAAAAATACATATATGTATTTATTTTTTTGTAAAGAAATCAGCTATGCTAGATTGCTTCATGCTGACGATTTTTTCTTTGAAGCAAATCGAGTGATTCGACAAAATATCGTCGTCTTACCTCTAATCTGAAGATTCGAATTTTTCAATTTTTTTCAACACTAACAGTTCGAATTTTTTAATACCTTTGTACATACATAATTTATACAAGAAAAATTCGAATTTTTCAATTATTCGAACATCAAAAATTCGAACTTTTCAATTATTTAAACGCCAAAAATTCGAATTTTTCGGTAATTAACACAGAAAATACGAATTTTTTTGATAATTCGAACTTCAAAAGTTCGAATTATCGAGGTTTTTTTACATGTGTTAGTAATAGGAATGTCAAGGGACCGACGCAAAAGTTCGAATTAACGAGGAATTCGAATTATCGGTGTTCGAATTATCGGAGTTCGACTGTATATATATATATATATATCCCAAATGAATTCTAAACGTTCTAGAAAATAAAGAAACAAAACAAATAAACAAATAGACCTTCCTGGAGATTGTGTAAATAAATGGCCTGCTATAATAAAAAGTTATATAAAAAAATAAGCATCAAAGGTTTTAGAATTCCACTAAATCCAAACAGGGCCGACTCCAGGGTGGAGACGCGTTCGTAACAATATATTTAGTAAATGGTTTTCAACATATTCATTTCTATTTGCATACAGATTTTTCATTCAACAACGTCTCCTTTGTTTAGCCTTCCTTATGATAATGAAGTGATTTATAATGATTAAAACAGCACAGTTTCTCATTAATTCTAATTCAGACATTAGGTAATACTGAAAACACAAAAAGTAATACAAAATAGAGCAAGAAAGTCCAAACTTGAAAATCTCATCCGATACAAATAATAAATTTCCTTCACGAATTAGCGTAATGGTAGTTAGTACATCCACATATACATCCTTTGGCGTTCGTTGAAAAAAACCTGCAAATTCTGTATAGCGTACATCGTGTGTGACAAAAGTTTTTTCATAGGTAACGTCTACATGTGTGAGATGTGGAACCGGCTTACGACTTACAAAAATCAGTGGTTCATTCTCATCGCTATAAAATCTGCAGTGGCAGGTGTTTTTAACTTTTATTACCACATGTTGTGGGTAAAGGTTCGTCGGAAAAAGTTAATTTAACAAAGTACCAATAGACACTAACTTTTTTGACCGATTATCAAATTGCGCCAACAAATATTTTTGACAACTAAATTTTCAAGTAATATTGAATGTATACGAGTGGAACTAATGCCCAAGTATGCCGCAATCTCACGGTATGTCACGAAATTCATTCTGTAGCAAAGATGGTGCTTCATGGCCAAAAGTCGAAGCGAATTGATTAGCATAATTCTGTTGGTTTAATCCACGTCGAAAGTCATAGAAAAGCATCGCACAAAAATGTTTCCATATATTCAAATCAGTGTTGCCATATGTCAAAACTTAAATAGCAGCTCTCGTTTCAAATATATTACAGGCTTCACTTGCACGTGCCTATTGGCGTAGTCATGCGCGTTTCTTGCTTTTTTTATTGCGATGATGTACATAGATATAATCTCAGAAATCTTATATATTTAACTCCTGTCTTCAAAACCTATTTTACAAATTAAAGATGTTGATATTGTTGTGTAAACATCACACGAAATGGCCTGGGATGTATTTCCTTATATATATATTAAGACATGCCGTAATTAAGTATGGTTGGAAACTAATCAAAATTTCTGCATATATACGCAGTAGTCGAATTCGAATTCAGACGAGATCAGCTTGTGGAAATAATCGAGGAACGCGCGGCATATCAGACACGGAGTATTTTATATTCCGTACATCCTCATAATTCGTAAGATGATCAAAGTTCTCTCTGGAATTTCCGTATCCTTAAGATGAGATTATCAACGCCACACAGGTTGAGTATAATCCATATTGTCAACACGCTTCAAATTTGATGAGTTTTGTTACAATACCACAAGAAATCGTTGGTTGAATACGTAATGAGGCTGAGACCGACAGCCAATCTCAGTTTTCACACCAAAGCTATCGTTACACCAAAATCTACCAATCTAATTTAAACTAAACTTGACATTGGTGGCGATTCTCTCTTTTTTTTTTAGTTTTCAAGTAAAAAATGCTTTTGTACAACTGTACATTTCAGCATCGCTATTGATGCATAAAACTCTTTTTTACTACCAAAATAAACATGAAATATTACCTCTACAACGCCCAGATTCGTATCTTTAGAGTATTGCTCGCACATTTGGACCATACCCATAGAATCCTCAATATAGAATAGAGAAATTCGACTTATAGATAACCCAGAGTTGACCATAAACTTGGACAGCTTAGACCATAGAAGAAAGACAGATGCTCACCTGAGCTGTTCGACATAATCCCACCTAGAGCAATACTTACAAGACTTACTCGACATGCAGACGTGGCTCATAAACACCGAATTTGTCTGCAGACGCCCAGAACGTTAATATATCGAAACTCCTTTCTTTGGACAGGAGAGAGCTTTAGGAATCAAGTATTAAGGCATGTATTTCCAGAACACTACCACCTAGAAAAGATCAACATCCTCGGGCACCTCCAAACGACAGGCACCATCATAAGACATTTAAACTATAACACATCGACTCACATATTAGTTAACCAAAACCTAACAGAGGAAATACAAACACCAACGGGTATCCGACAGGGAGAACTGTTCAACCTGATAAATAATAAATCATGTCAAGAATACAGCAAAAGGATATTCACTTACAACGGGCGCTATAAAAATAATCTGTTATGAAGACGACTTACAGCAGCCTCTACATTCATTCACGTAAAGCTAAAACCTTTAACGTGCAAATATCTATCGCAAAAACTAAAACCCTTGTCATCTTTAAAGAACCAATGAGGTGCAAACTCGCCCTAGAAAATGAAACCATAGAAAAGGTAATGTCATTTGACTACCTAGGCGCACAAATCAGCGCAGACCAGAACAGAATAAATGAAGTAAAAGACATGCAATCTGGAATAATATCAGTCTAAACAAGAGGGAAAAAGTTAAAATATACAAAACCTGCGTTAGACCCATATTGACATGTGCTATAGAGCGGACAACAAAAGAAGTAAAAACATCATTCGAACAACAGAAATGAAAATACTCAGAAACATATGCGGATACATACTAAGAGACAGAAAGAGAAACATAAGAAACGAATGTGAGGTGGAAGACATAATCAGATGGGGACGTAAACGTAGAAGAGCTTGGAACGAACACTTGGACAGGATGGCCAGAGAAAGATCGCACGAGACGGTAAACCAAGGACACGACGACCTTTAGGAAGACCTCCAACAAGATGAATGGACATCAACATCTCAAGAATGACAAGCTGCAAACTACAAGCCGGAGGCTTACAATACGTTGAAGAAGGGTTTATTCTCTTGTGCTTGCTTTCTACATGAAAAAAACTCTCTGGTCCCAAAGTTGTTATTATTATCTTTCTTTCCGCTATTCTCAACTTCTTTTCTTCTCTTTTCGTCATTGTCATTATTGCTTCGCCATATTTTAGTATCTGTCTTGTTATTGTCGTGTAAATATTCATTTTGATCTTCTTATTTAGTATTTTCCTTTTCAGTATCTCCTTATTTGCATATTATTTTTCTTTTATTTCTTATCGTCTTTTCTCTCTACTGTTAAACGTTATTCTTAGATATTTGAAGTTTTGCACTTTTGCGTTTCTTGAAGTGCTTTCCTTACTTCATAGTTTTCGTTCTATTTTCATTTAATTTTTACCCTGTATCTTCTTCCTCTCTTTCTGTTAGTTAGTTTCTTGATTTGGGTGTCGCTCTTTCCTTTATGTTATTTCGTTATATTTGAACTTTTAGCAGTTTTATTTGCATTGCAACGTCATATAAAAGACGAGAGAAAGGATTATTTTTTTTGGAGCTAGACATATTTTTGAATTACATTATATAATGACAAGTTTCTACATTATAGCTATCGAGAAGCCAACGAACGCGTAAATGTAAAACTGATTTTTCTTTTAATGTATGATCATTTTTATTTCAAAGTTTAACGCTGGATTGCAGTTTTCTACAAAACAGACGCTTAACGTCGGCTACCACAGCAAAACTTTGAAAAGTAATAAACATTTCAAGATTTGTATGATTCAATTATAGTATATAAGAGCGGCAAGTTGTTGTTGAGTTTTATAGCAGTCAATATACCACAGAAATATAATTTTCTCTCGTTTCATTGTGGCAAATGACTGTTTTAACGAGTTTTTCTCCAGGGCCGGTTAATATAAACTTTTATAGCCGACAACTTTTTATGTTAACAAGCTTTAAGGGGTTTGTACACCCAATACGCACTCGCTCTCAGAGATAATTTTGAGGTTTAAATTATTTTGTTATGAGTGATCTCAATTTAACCACGCGTAGATCTGCCACGATAAAAAACAACATTATAAAGTAATTTTTATAATCTTATTTAGAACATTAACGGAAAAATATTTATTTTTCAAAACACAAATTTATTTAAAAGTGAAATAATATAAACTGCGGATTCTATCAAATTCATTTTACTCTGATTCTACTTCGAACTCGACTTTCCTTATTCCCACTAAATAAGTCGTACGATTAACTGAGAAAAACACATTTTTTTGCTAAAAATTGATTTTATTCAACGATGTAATCTCCTTCAAGGGAAATACAATCTTTCCAACGCTTCTCTAGTCGTGTTTGCCTCAAAATAGGCCTCAGTGTCAGAAATTGCTTGTTCATTTGAGCTGAATTTCTTACCATAGACCATTTTTGAGATTAGCAGACAGCCAGTAATCACTGGAGGCCAGATATGGACTATAAAATGGATGAGCAAGCAATTCGAAATGTAATTCGTTCAATTTAACCACCTTGTAAATCGGTGCACTATCTAGGTGAAACAGTTGTATTATCTTCGACCTATGAAGCCGTTTTTCCTTGATAGTTTCATTCAAACGATTCAACAACTCTATGTAGTATTCGCTACTGATTGTCGATGAACAATATTCCATGGGCATCTCCAAATACTGAAGCCATAAACTTCCCAGCTGACTGTTGTGCCTTTGGACGCTTCGGACGTGGTTTACCGGCTGTAGTCCACTCGGATTATGATCGTTTCGATTCCGGAATGAAGTGATGGATCCACGTTTCATCAAATGTTAGAAATCGATGCAAACGTGGCACCCGTCTTGAAAAAAGCTTTCTCATGGTCAAATATCCACACACTGCCTTCTGATATCTTTACGGCCTCAACCACTTTGCGGACATTGTTTATGTTTTTTGGAGGAACCGCCTCGATTGGACGACCTGAACGTTCACCATCATCGATGTCTGTACAACCACGTTTAAATTCAGCAAACCAACAACCAATTCTTCTTTCCGATGGAGTAGTTTCCGGATAACATTTTTGTAACCATTGCTGAGTTATTACAGTAATTCTTTTCATCAAGAAGTAAAGATAAATTAACAGACGAAATTGTTTTTAAAATAACAAAAGTAACCTCACTTAAATGACTGTCACTTATTTCTGACTAATCGAAATGTCATTAAATTTTTTCACACAGTATTTTGAAAGTTGGTACTTCATAAACGTCATATGTATTTGACAATAGCAGCGCTATCTATGTGTCAGTCAGACGACTTATTGAGTGATGTATAGAAAACTGCTTAACTTGCACAATCAGCGTCTTCCACAATAACATTTGTAAACAATACTGCTACAAATAACAAATGCTTTTTAAATGAATATAATTGCGTTCTAAATAAAAATTACTAATTACGTAATAAAATTATTACAATTTAACTCACAGTAGAAATTAAAATCTTCTGTGAACATTTAGGTCACTCTTAATAACCCCAGTCTGATGAAGTGTACCAAATTCGGTATTTGTAACGTAAAGGGTTGCAAATAAATCAATTTATTTCGAAAATTTTGTCCAGTTTTGGATCTGTATAATTCCTCGGGGATGCAGCTTGCGATAGAAGTAAATTTTAGCCTCCCTTACACATCTTTGCTCTGTTTCGTTTTTTGAACTTCTTTGAGATGGACTGAACAGAATATATCAGAATCTCTTTATTAATAAGCAAATTATATCGAATGAGGTCTTTGCTAACTTGACAAAGTCAAAAGAAAATTTGAATGAAATATTATATATATATATATTATATTACAAAACTTTTAATATTGTTATTTTGTTAATTTTGTACACTTTTGAATTTTTTGTAAAAGTGATTTTCAAGACGATTCATATTTTGCCTCCCGGTAAACTAAACTGATGCATATTGTATTATGCTTAGGTGACACAAGTGGGTTTTTTTTTGGAAAATGAATATAAATAGAAAAAAAATCAGTATTAAAAACTAAAGTGCGCTTCCCGCAAAAATCTCAACTAAATTTTTCTTCCGAAAACAATAGGAATGTCTAATAGGGCGAAAATTAGGGCAGGAGAGGTGAAAATAACCCCTGAGAAATGAATTTTCACGAAGTGTATTCTTCGGAACAGCCAGTAATGAATCTTTATCGCCTAAGAAACGTAACTATTCCCGTTTTCTGGGCACCGAAATTGCTTTCGAGGAAGATTTGTGCACACGGCTGAAAACAAAGCTATGTGTAATTTACGGAAATTGGTGTTCCGTGGCGCCCCGGCAATGTGGGGCCGCTCACGCCGCCCATTCGCAGCCTCTCCTCCTACTATGATATGCCTTATTAGAGAGCTTTGGTTCACTAAATTATTTAGAGGACCGACGCTCTCTCCTAGTGCCTCGACGCGGACGAAATCAGGGGTGGAAATAACAGAAATTCGTTTGCCTTGTTATTACTTCATTTTGTCGGTGTTCATTTTTTCCGCGGGATTAGGTTATTCTAATACTACTCGAGACATCTTTATGCATACTGATTTGATGATTTTAATAAGCTTTTTATAAGTAACTACAGTAATTTATGCTTTTTATTAATAAAAACTGGAGCAAATTGAAACTGTTGATATGAATTTTTTCCATCTATAATGGAATGCGACGTCGGGGCATTTATAAAGTGACCCCGTTTCTAAAATAAGTAGGAAACTGAAAAATAATTGCGGTTTCATTAGTAAAAAATTTTAGTAAATATTTTTCGCGAATTTCTATACTTTGAAAGCTGATACATTACTTGAATTCGTTTTTATATCCGACTCTCATAGAGGGCGTTAGTTACACGGTTCATAACAAGCAGTATTGGAAATAACCTATTTAAAGTTAAATATCTAAATCCCAACACCAGAGGAGAGTCCGTACTGCGAATCAGTGGAACCATCCTTAGAATATATTTCAGCCTCACGTATACCGCCAAAGAAAGATCCAATCCTTTTAATCTCACGTTTTCACGAATACAGTCTATCCTTTTTTCCAGAGAATTCATTGTTCTTCTAAACTTTCGGGGATCAGCTATGAGGTCATCAAAGAGACGTTGGATTCTGTCTTCCAATTCTCGAAGTGAATTTACCTCTGTAGCATGAACTTTTTACTCAAGTTAAGCTTCTGCACCAAGCAATCGATTCGGAAAATGGTTAAACAACCAAATACAATACTTTTTATCAAAAGTGAGGTGGATATTTATTTTAGCATGACTACTAAATACCAAATCTCTTTAGTGAAGTAAATCATGATGTCTTCTAGTCGATTACAAAAATACGAGATGCTTGTATTATCATTTAACTAATTTCATTGTTTTAATTTTGACCCGAGGACTTGATTATTCGATTTGAAGAGTCCCAAATCCTAAAGGAGACTATTCAAATCAGATGGGTACTCGAATAATTAACTTGCTGATAGGTATTTTCATCATCATCCGTTCTATCGTTTTTATTCACATCAGATCACTAGAACTGCTTCGGGGAAATGTTCGAAAAATAACTCTATTAAGAGATTTTAACTAGACTAGTCAATGTGATCTGTAGCAAAGCACGCCAGGAAAGTTTCGTGAATCCTTAGCATTAGCTGTATCTACAATAATTTTGCTTTAAAATTAATATTCTATTTTGCTCTATAGATTACTTCTTAGACCTTTTTATATGTTTTACGGGATGATTTAATTGTATTTTAGATCTCTTTGGTATGAAAATCAGTTTCAAATAACATATACAAATTGACCTTTCGAACTACGATATCAGAATATTTTTATAAAAACCTAAAATCAAAATAAATCATCATGTAAATCAACCGATAACACTACTTTATATAAAACTGAGTACCAATGAATTAAATACTACGGAATAACAGTCAAAAATTGCAAAGGTTACAATAATACGAGGGTATTGTTTATGAGATATATGGAAAAATTGCAAAAAGACCTACTTTATTTTATAAAAAAGAAAGTTTTTATCCTTAAAAAAATGTACCATCTAACAGTGATCACCATGGCTAAAATTGCACTTCAAATTGGCTAATAATCCACCGTATTCACCACATCTGCCACCAGCGACTTTTCCCGTTTCATAGCCTCAAAGTTTCACTTGCAAAAGAGAGACGTGGTTGGTGTACAGACTATTTTTTAACTCAACTTTTGAAAATATCCTTCTTAATTACACTTTACTACCAATAAACTTATTTCTTATTAAAATTTTCATTAATAAACTTTATGAATCGACGTAAAACAGTAAAATAATTACTTTTTAGTAAACCACGATCAAATATAATCTCAAACTCGTATTTAAATTTAATCCATGGCGACAAATTTCATCATTTACGCTTTTAATCAAGTTTATTGGCCCACGAAGCCCTTTCGCACTTCAAAAATACCAGAAATATTTAAGCATAAATCATGTTCTTTAAAGCAGAAGGAAGCGTAACGAATAATTCTGAAACTAATAAAAGGTTATTTACACATGACAGCTTCCAAATTTTTCAGGCCAACAAATTCTTATCTATATATTTAATATACTTGACACTTTGCTTTGGTAGAAGACTAGAAAAACTGTTTAAAAAACATTACAGAAGTATTACTATTCAATTACAAACTTTATTGAGTCTTTTATAGAAGAGACCTAGTGCGTAAACGCTGCAGTGTAGCAGAGACATCGAAAAATGGAAAGCTAAAAAGATGGACGTCAAGCCAAGAGTTTCCTAGCAGTTTTCAGAAGCTTTATGAACGTTGTCAAAAGTTTTATGGTGATTTTTGGTCTCTCACTTTTTTAAATGCTTCAAACTGTCACTTTCGTTAGATTGTAAATTGCATAAAATGGTTTGGGAGTTCTAGGTTTTTGGAGCAAGTTGTTTTAGTTGCGTATCCTAGATTTAGATACATTATCCTGTCTTCTAGCGATGGTTCCTCAATTCCACTGTACCTACTATTTTGTTTTTTTGATAAATCGTCTTGATCTTAGGTTTATTCTAATAGAAATTTAGTTACAAAAATATGTAGAAATTTGCATTCAGTAGATCACCTACATCATGAATATCAAAATAAAAAATTGTTTGAACCACAATTTGAATGTACGTTTTTTAATATTTCATAGTTTTTAAAGGAAGTTTAATTTTTTTTGTATTGATGACTTTTTAATCTATAATCTAAATACTAAGATGTCTGTCCTATGTTTCTGTTTTATTACTTAATTGATTATCCATTTCTTGGATATTTTAGTGAAATTATCAAAATTATTTTGTTTTTCCGATTCTATTTGTAATATAAGAGAAAAGAAAAACTCAAAATATATCGAATAGGGGAAATATTAGGAAGTTTTTTTATAAACACACTGTATGAACCTGACAATAACCGTGAAATGCAAAAAGGCCTTTAGTGCGCATCCCAAAAAAGGTGATAAAACTCTCCCTATTTCATACCATTCTTTCATAATGAACTTTTCACGGGTAATGAAGTATTGGAATTTCATTCTAAAGAGAATTCCAATGAATCCTGAGTTGTGTTTCCCAAAGGATATGCATTCGTTCGGTACAAAAAGGAAAAAAGTATATTGGTATATTTCCATAACGAAATTAAAATTTAAATATCAAAGACATTCGTACGATTGATGTTCCATATCCAATAAATATTACTCTCAATCAATTATTGGTTTTGGAAAGTACAGTGCCGTTCGGATTAGAGTAATGGCGTCGTATTTATTCATATAACCACTTATTATTGTTTTTAGAATGAATATAAATAATCTTAGTATTAGAACAAAGCGATCAATTTTTCAAAAACCAAAGTTTCTGTTTTTAAAAACTATGTCGTAAAATCCTTTTTTATATTTTTGACATGTACTGAAAACTCCAGATTTCTATATTATTTATTTTATTGGCGGAAATCACGGGTCACTAGATGGCGCTGAATTTGGTTTCTACAGTTTGTGTGTACAGACGTCAGGTCTAACTTCGAAACCTCATGACTTAACAATTATGTAGTTAAGGATTGGAATTTGTTCATGCAAGTACGGCAGGAAGCGACTTGAATATCTACAGAAGCAATCAAAAGAAGTGCACAAGAGTTTTATTGGCCACTAGACTATGATTTCAACAACTAATACATTTGTAAAACTAAAACTTTTTATTGTTGTTTTCAAAGTGTACCTTGTGGATGTGTGGTTGGTATTAACTCAAAAAAACACTTTAAACAGGTATATTATTCAGACTAAAATTTCAAATAACACTTGTTTATAGAACAACAAAATTAGTTCGTATTCTGGTTTTGTTGCTCACCTCCATTGAAGTTGGAAAGAAAATTGACAGATGTCGCCCACACCTTATGAAAATATTTTCAAAACATCGAATTCGCTCGTATTTCCGAAAAGTAATTGATTATTGTAATTTAATATACTTTCGCGTGGAATGCGAATGTTTCATACAGTCATTTTCCCAAAGGGTTTAGAGAAATAATTATTTAAAGTCAGACATGCTCAAATCAACAAGTTTCTCAGCTGTTCATGATAGAATGCACAAACACAACGGTTACTATATCAATTCTTTTTATCGATTTCACCCCTGATTGAGAGGTGGCGCTACTGGTACTAATTAAATATGCTAATTATTTTTAAATGAATATTTAAAAAAAATCAGTCAAATTTTGAACATACAAGATAAACCTACTAATATTTTTAGTAGAAATGATCCATTAACTGGCTTTATTATAAATTGGATTAGAAATAATAATGAATTTTTGACAAGTAAATCTCAGTTCATTAATAGTTTCATATATTAGTAGAATTTTTATTTATTGTTAGTGCGGGTATACTTGAAAGTAAGTAGTACTTTCAAAATAATTATCACTTCCACTTGACTTGCTAGAATCCTGAAATTACTGTTCCATAATAGTTCAGTTATCCTGAAATGCAGTGAGCGTATTGACATGTAGATTAAACGACATCCGTTTGGTCATTGTACAACCACATAATGGTAACTGTGTTGATAATGGAACTACATACTACATGAGAAATGAATATACTGTATTTTACAATAAATTTTCAGCATGTCAGCTTCTTTTCTTTGATGTAAATCTTTAAAAATTGGACAAACCGTAGAAGGATAATGTATTGTTGGTTGCATAGTATAAGTGAGAGTATGTATAGTTTTTTTATAGACAATTCAATACATATGAATATCACATTTGAAACATCGAATTTATGAAATGAATTATTATGTCGTGTATGTGATTTGACGTTGTGTGAATGATCATTTTTGATTTGTTCTACTGAAATAAAAGTTTCGTGCTTGTGGTACTTAATATAGAAACCGTGTTCATTGCTTCAAAGATTTCATAGGATCTGAAATCTGTCTAATAGGCAATAAGCGTTTGATATGAATTTTTGTAACTCTAAATTCAATCTAAATCTTGTTCTAGGGTTTTTGTTTAGTTTTTTTTATTTGTATGTGTTAATTAATCTAAATGTGTCTAAACGTAAATGTTCGCTAACTGTCAACTGTCAACTTTCGATCTGTCATGTCATAACCCTTTGTATAGAATAAATTTGCATTACCATCCAAACGTGGCCCTATTATGTTGAAAATTTCAGAACCGTTGGTAATATTCTTAATGAATTCATAATACATACTGTATAAAGAATATTGTTTAGGCTATTAGTGTTGGTTACAAATGTTTAACCATATGGGTATCTTTGGAGACTAATATACAGTGCGTCTCGTATAAGAAGCGAAACAAAGCAGTGTCCCAAATTACCTATATACCAATTTGCATCCTTGAAGAGTTATAGCGTTTCAAACTAGTACCTACCCAAAATTTCGAAAAAAACTAATTCCTTTGAAGACTTAAACTAAAATACCAAAGCTGGTACACTGTATGAGACTATCAAGGATAATAAGTTACGATAAGTAACCTAACTTTAAAATTTCAGTTTCTTATCCATTAGTTGATTTTAAAAATTTTATTTTTATACCATGGATAATTTAATTCTGAAATTTTTTTCTTTTGTACTTTTTCGTGAAACTTTGTCATTTTTAAGGAAAAGTAGATTATCATTTTTCATTACATTGCTTTTGAAAACCCCCCAAAGTGAGTAACTATAAGCTATCGATTACCCTTGACAAGTCAACTTATTACCCTACAATTATTAGAAAGTTGGTAATGATCACTGTGATATGAGACACCCTGTATTATTTTTTTCAAATGCTCATTGATAAATATAAATCGACGTAACCAAGCGTTTTTCCCAGCAAGTCCTTATTTATTTATTATCTATTTATTCCATTTGGCTATTCCAAACCGTATAATTGTGTAACATCGAAAAAGTTAAAATATTACAAACAATTATTCCATTCCCTTAAAACCTCTACCACTGCGAGATTCTAAACAGGCATAGGTAAACACACTTTACATTATTGATGCCTTACCTATGAATCACCTTTTATACCTATTCAATAAATTAAACGTCATAAAGTTTACAACAGGTTCGGAACAAGTGACTATTCTAAGCGATAACCTACGAAAAGTAAACAAACCACTAACTTAAATCTCCTTTTCTGCATTGTTTTCAATCTTGAAAGCCATGCAGTAAGAACTAACTTTTCAAACTAGGAGTAAATACGCTGAGGGGAATTCTAGACAAAAGTAATCAACCTTAACAATTAGCTCACTCTGTCTATTTTTCCATGATCAATAATTCACTGTGTTCAAATACCCCGCCTGCCGCTAACTAAACTCCAACACACGAACGTATCCGAACGTTCACGATAACGGAGTGCATATTAAACGGCAGCGTTGCCACGTTGAAAACTATTTGGTAAACAAAAATACATCTGAATGTTTTTATTTATTTTTTCTAATTAATATTTAAAAATAAAATATCATTTAATGATAAATAAATATAATAAATTTAATATACGAAATACGAGGATATTTGAAAATGTTACTCTCAATAATTTTCAACAGATTATAATGTTTTTAACAATCTACATTGAGGTTAATTATAATATTATAGTTACCTTAATTATGATTTATAAAGTATCAAATGGGTTTAATTGAAATGAGATCGATTGAATGTTTATTAAATGTATCTTACCCTATTTATAAGTAGATTTTCATATTATAATTATACATTAAATAGATAGACATCACTCTAAATCAATATAAATAATCTCTGTGAACGGTCCTGTACACATAAAATAAAAATATGATGATAGTAGCGGAAAGTTTTTAGTGTGTAAAAATATTTATTGTTCTTGGCATCTAATAAAAATAAATTATTTGTTTAATTAATTTTCTTGTTGAAAAGAGAAATTCCTCGAATATAAATTTTTATAATAATTATATGTTCACGAGTATTTATGAAATCCCCCTCACCTACGTCTATAGGTTACCCTATCAGCTTTGCATAATTTTCCGTGCCACTCACTGTTTGTATGGTTACACAAAATATTTATAATGAAAGTTGGCAACGATGTTGTATAAATTTCTGTCAGCTGCTTGCTTCAACAGCCGTGCAACTTTGTGCTTGCTTAGTAAACTTTAAGTTTGAAATTTTGATTTGTTTATGTGTCTTGCGAAGTGTGTGTTGTGTAATTTTAAACTAATTGTACTTGTATTGTGCTGTTTCTAGTCCTCGATGTCCCAGTTGTATATTAGTTAAAGGTAAGTCCCAACAAATATTGAATGTCTACCGTAAGCAGGTTATGTCTATTCGGGGTTAATATACCCTGACGGAATCCCTATTGTCTGTTTTGTGTTATTGGAAACAGGTATAATATTGCACGTGGCATTTTAAATACATTGTGATCATGTGTAAAGTGATTCATGTTTTGTCGTTTTGTCTGTTTATAATCGGGGATCCTATCCTATGCGTCGGAAGCACGAGAATAGACGATTCGACTTCCGATTGATATCAGGTGGAATTTAAATAAAAGTTGATTTCAATACCATTCATATTGGCGGTTTCGATGTAGGTACGGTTTATTAAGGGATAGGAAAAAAACTTTGGAATAGAGGGTACTATTTAATATACCTCTAATTATGTATCTGAATAGACTTAATATTACAGATTATATTTGATTTATTATTTAAAACTTTAGTTGTCCAGGAATATAAATTATATATGTTCGTTCAGGTTTTATTAAATTTCATCACTTTCTTTCCCTTCGGGCTACAATAAAGAAAAGCGATACTTAACACTCTTTTTTCCTAATTTTCCCATAGCTACTTGATTCGAATTATGAACTCGTTGGACCACGGGTTTATAATTTTTGAATTTTATGCTTGAGTTGTAGTAGTAGAGTAATTTAAATTTCTAAGAAACATTTTTTTTAAAAGTCTAATGACGTTGCAGGCTCCTTGTAGATCCTACGAATACCAAAATCTAATCCAGAACGTTCTCCTTTTGTCTTTAACCGTAAATCCTGTGTAGGACTTACAAACTTTATTAGGAACCCATGTTTTACCTACTTAGTCCATTTTGAAATATTCAAATAATTCTCTTGACAGACAACTTATTGTTCAGATTTAATTCCTCCAATATTGTCAAATAACTGACATCTCAACTGTATTGTAAACTGTGTAAAAACTTGCGCTGAAGCGTAATCATGACTGGAAAATAAAATTTTATTTTTAATAAGCCGATAATTGTTCAAAATATAAACAAAAATCATGAAAATACGGACACATTGAGAACATTCATTATTATATTCGTAATCTGGACACTTGAAAACGTAAAAATTTGCGATGACATACGGGGGCGACAACTTTTTGTAGCTGTGGAATCTTAACAATGAAGTTTTTGTTGATAAACATTCTCAATCACCTGTGGTGATTTAATAACAATAAAAGGTATTTTATAACAAACATAACGTTGCGTTGAGTGAATTAATGTTATTTATTATTCAACTATTGTTTGTATTCGTTGTATCATTGTTTATTCATCGTAACGGTAATACTGTAATTCCTGATATGAGGTTATAAGGCTTGTTCTTTGTAATATGGATAATATCTGTAGATGTATACCTTATCTATTTTTACTTTACCTGTCAAAGGTATCAAATAGTGACCAAAAGTTTTGAAGAATCGCTTACAATACCCACTCAGTGGTAAGAAATCAAAATGTCGCTAAAAAACACATACTTTTCAAAGAGTTCATATTAACAAATTTGGCTGATTATTTCAATGGACATTAATTGCTAAATAAAAGATCTAGTTTGGTTTCAGTAGTGACGTTTCTGTTAAATGAATGTTGTAGTCGTGTGACTAACTAAGAAACACACTTTTTTTTTATCAAAAATCGATTTTATTCATCTCATAATCTCCTTCAAGAGCATTACAAACATTACAACGCTTCTCTAATTTTTCGGTATTAATTTTGTAGAAGGATTTGTCCTTTGCTTCTTCATTTGAGCTGAATTACTCACCGCTTAGCATTTTTTTGAGATCAGAGATGAGCCAGTAGTCACTGGGGGCCAAATGTGGACTATACAGTGGATGAGAGAGCAATTCGTTCAATTTAACCATCTTTTCCATGGACTTGTGAATCGGTGCATTGTTTTGGTGAAATCGTTTGTTTTTCCTTTGAGATATGAGGCCGTTTTCCTTGATTTTTGCATACAAACGATCCAAAAAATCTATTTTTTATTCGCTACCGATTGTCGATGAACAATATTCCATGGGCATCCCCAAATACTGAAGCCATAAACTTCCCAGCTGACTGTTGTGCCTTTGGACGCTTCGAACGTGGTTCACCGGCTGCAGTCCACTCAGATAATGATCGTTTCGATTCCGGAATGAAGTGATGGATCCACGTTTCATCCAATGTTAGATATCGACGCAGAAAATTTGATTTATTTCGTGTAAACATGGCCAAACACTGCTTTGAATCATCAACAGTTTTTGATCGACTTTGAGTAAACGGGACAACCACTTTGAAAAAAGCTTTCTCATGGTCAAATGTTTATGCATAATTGTAAACGCAACCCCTTCTGATATCTTTACGGCCGCAGTTATCTCACACAATTTTAATTTACTTTTTTTATGTTTTCTGGAGTAACCACCGCATATGGACGACCAGAAAGTTTACCGTCATCGGTGTCTGTACGACCACGTTTAAATTCAGCAAATCTATAACAAATGGTGTTTTTTGATGGAGTAGATTCCGGATAACACTTTTTAAGTCTTTGCTGAGTTTGTACAATATTTTTTTATCAAGATGCAATGATGAATTAACACACGAAATTGTTTTGAATCCACTGTTGAAAATAACAAAAGTAGCTTCACTTAAATGGCTGTCACTTATTTCTAATTGAAATGTCATGAAATTTTACACATAGTCTTTTGAAAATTGGAACTTCACAATGGATGATCGAGCCATTCATTGGAAGGGTACGTTACAACTCAAAACGATTTTTAATATAATTAAATAAGAGATAAGAATGCGTCAACTCGGGACGGGTAAACAAAATTGTAGTCCGAGTACATAAAACAACTCGTGACGGATTCTTTAAGAGTATTACCAGAAATGTAGTACCTAATCCACTTTGTAAAGTTGAAAAATCAAAAAATTGAAACATAGAATTTCTAAATCCTTTAAAACATTTCAACATTAGGCAGGTACTAAATAATAAACAATAGAGAAGTGAATTTTTAAAATTTGCGGATACCCGTAATTTGTATAATTCCATGATAATGCATACTTGCAATTGGATAAAATTGTACCCACAATATTTCCATCACCCTTAATCAAATTAAAAGTTAAGTTAAAAAAGGCATTAGAAGTAGATTTTAAGCTAAGTAAGTGGCGAGATTAGGTTAAGTTTTATGCGTTTGGAAAGTAAAATATCAAAATTCGTGTCACGAAAAGAAAAATAGCAAAATGGCGGATATTTCGGCTTCTACTTACCTGCGCACGAAATGATTTTCTACCTTGCGCGGGAATTTCAAAAATATCGACGTCACCTGTAAAAGTTCGGCCAAATATTGCTTATAATTGATTGAATATAAAACACTGAGGTTCTGTTGAATGAGAATTTCAGTAAATATTTGATTATTCGTATCACTTAATCATAGAAAATTGCCAAATAATGTTTGGTAAGTTGAAGTTTCGTATGAGAATCGTTCGCTCTCGTACGCCGCAGAAGTAAATAATAAGATAACCATAAAGTTAAGAAATTGACTCTTACGGAACGGGGAATTACTCGTAAAACGCTTTAGCTTGCGTGTATATTTAATTTCGTGTGCTATTTTTAAACTCTTATTTAATCCTACCCATATTTATATAAGTCATGGATGATGCCCTACCTATACGATAATATACCGAATTATTTTCAGTAATAAAACCGAAAGCCACGATTAGAAACGTCAAATAAATCAAAATGTTTTCAATATGTTTTACCGAATCGTATTAACATTTGATTCTATACCATAGGCGGATCTGGTGATTAAGGATCCCTGCATAGAAAGTCATTGGCGAAAAAACTAAACAGGAAATTTTATTTATCTAATTCCGCTATCAAATGTGACACTTTAAGTCACTCATCGACATCAGGAAACGTCACAATTTTTCATTTTTCATAATCTTCACATAACAGTTATGAGAATTAGTTATGTAAAAACTTTACGTAACTGTTTAAGTTAATTACTGTAAAAACTGACAATTAACTCATTATTTTAATTCAATAAATAGAAACAGTTATTTAGAGTAAGTCTATTTTCTAGGTGAATATTCTCTTCAACTTGCCTAATGGTAATTTCATTTGAAGCTGTGATATCTACATGTATGCCAGGCGCTTGGCCCAATAATGTTGTCTGGAATTTTTCTCTTATTTTCAAATCAACTCTCAACATAACCTTTGGCTACATTGTTGTATTTCCATTCTCCGTGTCGCTTTATTTTCAGAATGTCCGCTTCTGAGTCTGAAACAATGTCCTGTGTATCCTTTAATATTGGGTAGACCCAAGTACTGAATAATCTTTGCTGGTAATTTTCCAGTAATTCCCACGGGTTGTATGCCACATTTTCCATTATAATATCGTTCAAAACATCTGTGGTCTAGTATTTCTAAATTTTTTGAGGTCAACAAGATTGACACCAGTAATATTTCCAACAGTGACCACTAATTCGATTAACGCGTGTTTTACTTTCTGGAATTGTAATTTTGAAAAAGGTGTTTTCATCAAATACGTCTCCTTCTACTAGGAACGTCAGTTCAGCCTTCCTGCAATCCCTACTATCATTTCTACCCAAGGAACAGATTTTTTTGTATGGTATCCTGCTGACCATCTCTTCAGCTAAGCAAAAAGCATAATGTACTTCTGGATATCGACATTTTTGTGCACGGAGAGTTGAGATCTTAACATTAAATATGTAGTCTTCAAAGTCGACGCCTTTAATGTTTTTAAATTTTCCAAATTAGCAAGTAATAACTTTTGGTTGGTCCAGCCCAGCATTTGCGGACTTTCTTACTTCAAATGGAATGTCCGATTAGCTAACTGAAGACATTTCAAGTAATTACTTCTGACTTGTTTTGACTCATTTTGAAAAATCGTTGTTTGCCTTCATAGTAACAATATTTCTAGCAGCATTTGATTCTACATTAATGTTTCCATTGAAATTGAAATTGTACGTATACACGTTATGAAAAAAGCGATATTGTTCAACATTATCGCTCTTTTCGTAACTAGTTACGTAAATAACTATGACACTTTTTATGTTTAATCACAATAGTGCTAATTGGAGGTAACTGATCCTCATAAAAAGTTATCTATCGTAGATTGTGTCACGTGATGGAAGACCAAAAATATATTCTTCATTTCTCCTTACTGGAATGTCCTCTGGAACACCTCTGAGGGAAGCGCAGTTCTACACCTTTTCATCTTGGACGTGATGCCGTATCCCAGTGATCAGCAATCAAACCGACGACCAGCTCTCTTCGATTTCTTTGGGGTTTAATAAGACTTTTGTCTAATACCTCATGAGAATGTTGTAGCTTGTCGCATACTGGAGGTTTCCATCCACATGTCCTGCTCTCTTATCCGTTAGACTTTGAATGAAACTATAGAATACGGAAATTGGGGAGACCGGTAGCGTGCTAAAGGGATAACACAACAACAACACAAGTTTGACATAGTTAATCGTTGACAGCTTTTGAAACCACTCGATATTTATTTGTAGGAAGATTATCGTTTTTACAATCGAACAATATTCGGAAGTTTTTGCTGGTGAATGTTTAAAAGAAGTTAATACAAAAATGTAAATCACCTGTGAAGACTTAAGTTGGATGATTGTTGTTTATGAGATAAAAACAGGACTTCAATTCAACAGCAATGTATATAATCGTTTCGAGTAGCTTTTGGTAATGAAGCACCATCAAAGAAGACTGGTTTACAGGCTTTCGTCATGGTCGTACGTCCGTCAGTGATGAATGTCGATAAGGTCGGCCAAAATCGCGGGAAACTTCGATGTGATTAAAGAAGATCGCCATGGGAATTACAGATAGATAGAGGCGTCTTTTAGGATGTTGCAAATTGTAATAAAATCGATTTCGCATGACGATATAGGTGTAAGAAAGATGTGTTCCCAATGGATTCCGTATGCCAGGACCCATAAAGCATGTCAAACAAATAAATATTTGAAGGAGAAAAACATATCTCATTTCTGTGTATCTCATAGTGAATTTTTCTTGTTCCCCACTGTCAAACAAAAGTTTTTCATCACCTCAAAAAGCCGTTGAAGACTTTCAAAACCTTGTTTCTAAGATATCAGCTTCAAAGTGAAAATTATGTTTGCAAAATTGATTTGAACGTATGCAAAAATGTATAGACCTTAAGGGCTGTTATACTTTTTATATAAACTTCCTCGTACCGCCCCAAATGTTTCGAGGGTTTCGAGTCGACTGTCGTAGTAGAAATAGATGCGTTTGTTTCTATGTTCTTGGTTGATTAAGTGTGCAGAAAAGATTCTGTTTGAAAGATTGTGGCTACGGGGACGCGCTTTAGAGTATCCTCCGTTCTCGACCTGTTGCTACAAAAGTTGCTCCTGCTTTCAGTTGTGTCTTTGTCTCATCTGTTGTATAATATTTACTAAAATATCTAATTTTGAAATTGCACAATCGATTATTTATTAAAAAAAAGTGCAAATTCCTGATGAAATATTTTGTAAATGTTAATTGCGAATCCATTTTAATGTAATGGTTTTTTGGTACAAAACACAAAATTTAATAGTTTGTCGAAGAATTTGTTTGAGACGTCATTCAAATTCCATAACAGAAAAAGATCGCCTGCTGCCAAATTGGCAGAAACATAGTTAAAGCTTTTGTTGAAGTTATGCGGCCCCTAAGGGAGGTCACGTTCTTTCTCGAACGCTTTTCGGCATTGCAGTCAGTGGCGTACATTCGATCAAAATTAAACATCAGTCGATAGCACCTGGTCCGACTAATTCGATTTTTGAAGTCTGCAGTAAAAGAGAATTAATGGCGTTTTTACGTAACTATTTAGAAAATTAGATTTCTGGGTAACAGATGGGTTAAAATACTAATAGTACAAAATCTATTTTTCTAAAAACATTTTTTTCTACCTTTTTTTTAAGAAGTGTTTATTAAAAGGACAAGATTTCAACTTGTCGCCAAATATCTGCAGTGCTACTGAAACTCGTGTTGAGAACTTACAAAAATATTGTAATCGAGTTTGAAAGTTTGTTATAAAATGTGCTCCCGGATAGGTTAAACGACTTTTGTAAGGAATAAAAAAAATTCTTGTTCGCTTTCAACATAAATTAAACAGATTTATAAACACAAACGTCCGCGCCTGCGTTCCAACGTGAAGTCGAACTTAACGCCAACGAGAGCGCCAGCGCGGACGCGACGTAACAGTTTATAAATTCAACTTTAGCCCTGCTTCACAACAAAAGACTAATTTCTAACATTTAACTTTTGTAAAATCAAGTATGCCTCGGGAATTTTCCAAAAAACATAAGTGAACTGTCTTTTATGCGGCAAATATGAAAAAAATATTATTGGGAAAGTTGTTTAGTATCAACTATACAAAACTTTGAAATGATTATCACTGATTTGATACTAATTAGTGGTAATTGAATAAAAAGGTAAGTTAAAAACCTCAAATTGAATGATTTGCTCAACTAATCCCCCTAATACATTCTATATCTGCGCAATTTTAGTTTTTGTAAAGGAAACTCTAGAAGAAGCATGGAAGTCTAAAACATATCAAAGACGCCGCCGACGAATTAAAATATGTGTATACGAACCGGCGTATTCGTCAAATTTTAGACTGCCATTATAACCAAACAGAGCCGACTTCACGTTTCATGTCGTGGACGAGTTCCTAATCGCGTGGTTTCTCACAGAGAAACGTTTTCAAATGTTTATAGAAAGGATTGAGAAACAGAAAAGTTTGTTAGTGTTAATAGAAAACGTCTTAATCAAATGTGTATGCGAGATGAAGAAAAAAAGGAAAAAAAGTCGCCGTATGCTTAGGACAAAATGGTTAAAATAAGTGGAAGATGACGTAAGCAGAGTAGGATAGGAGAGAAAAGACAGAAATAGGAAGAAAAAAAGGAAGAAAAAAGGGTGGATCAGAATTTATGGACCGCACTACGTATCTCATTGAATATTACCGATTTATGGTAAAGTATTGCCATAAAAGAATTTTTTTTTTCCAAATTAACTATAATCCAAAGTGGATATAGACAACTTTCCTTTTATATTGAATTGGTACAGGACTATTCTGAAATACCAACAGATACAGACGACATCAGTCGGCAATTATTATGATTCCTTCATTTCCCTAATTACGTGAAATATGTCCTTCCGTGTATCCAGGTGAGAGCATACGACATGTTAACATTCCAAATACCAACACAACTATTGTAGCCTAGAGTGAGGATCTACGCATTACTGTACTGCATTGTAAAGTTACAGTAATTGGATTAGACAAAGAGCGGTATATTCCGATTGGACAAAGACTATTTGGTCACTAGTGTGACAGGGCTTACCAGCGGCTTGGGAATTCCTAATACCATCCCTCTCGGGACAAGAGCGTTTCATAAGCGTCCATTTTATAATTTTGCGTTAATATGTAAATGATATGAAAGAATTTATTGACATTGTTGAATTATTTCATCAATAGAATCAAAACTATGCTTCATTCGGATAGTACGTAGCGTGATAAATCAAACTTGTTAAAACTTGTTTTAAATATACTATAACTTTAGCATTCGACAACCAATTTGATTTTAGGGGTAGAAAACTAAAAAATGAAAAATACGTCGGAGCTCCACGCCCCACGTTTTTTTCACAATAAAACCAGCATTTTCCAATCTTTATTGTTTATTGTCAAATATAAAATTTTTCTTCAAGTTCTAGTCATTAGTTTTGCACATCTCCAACAGAGGGTACACGGATGAAAAGTTCTTCCCGAAACACATTAATAATATCTAAGGTGTTGAATAAATAATACTGATGCAGGTAGTATAGTAAAAGACAGTTGTAAAATTTGTTTCGATGTAAAGAGAAAATTTATTTATAGCGTGGAAGGGATTTGAACCCACGTCCAGCGAATCCCTAGGTTGACGCCTTAGTTCGCTCGGCTAATAAACGCAATTAAAGTGGTGGGATATACTAACAGTAATAAGTCACAAAGGAAAGTTAGAAACAAAAAAGCTGACAATATGTTCGATCGTATTGCTTCCATAAATAATTTTTCATTTTAAATATAGTATTATTATTCTTATAAGGAAATTCCAATTTTTTTCGTATTAAAATATCAAAAACTAATTACACAAAACAAAACTTTCAATGTAGGAACTTCGAGTCTTAACAGGGACACGCCAGTAAATTCACTGAACTTACGAGGGTGTCTCATAAAGAATGTCTGTTTCCAATGTTCACTTTTTTATATTAAATAACACATTTGAAAAAAAAAACTTCGACTAAATTCTATAAATTGTTGCAAGAGGCCTACGGGGACAATTCTCTATCACTTGCGCGTGTTCTTGAGTGATGTGAGGGCTAAGAGAGCGCCCAGGTCACCCTGTGACTGTTTCAACTCCGGAAACAGTGACCAAAATCAACCAAATTGTGCGTGCAGATCGTCGAATGAGCATCCCGATGATTGCCGAGGCTGTAAAGGAGAAATTACACTTGACAAAAGTCTTTGCGAAGCTGGTGCTAAAAAATCTGACCAAAAGCTCTTGAAAGAGATCTGTTTGGAAACGGATCCGATTTGAGTCGATGGAAGCGGTAAAGCAAAAAACGACAGAGCTCGTAAAGACCCTCGCCAAAGAAGACTTCCAGCACTGCTTCGATCAAAGGAAAAAATGTATGGAAAGATGTGTGGTGAGGGGAGGGGAGTATATTGAAGAGGAGCATTCAAATGTAGAATAATTTTTATAATACCCTTTATAAAACCCTTTTTCGTAACCACAGTCTCGTTATTTAATAACCAGACCTCGTATTCTTTGTAATACTGTATTTAAAATTTGGAAAATGTTCAACTGACAGTTTCAGATAACCTCTACAAATAATCTTTTTTTTTCTTTTTGTAAGAATTTTGGTACGTACCAAAAGATCAAAATAAAATATTTTTCTTTGGAAAACATCAAATGATGACCCTTTTTCGGTTCATAATTCTATACTAACTCGCTCATTGAATAATCTATGTCCCGAACCTAACCGAGGAACATAACAATGTTGACCTGTTTTCAATTTTATTATTCAATGATTCCTGTTGATAAATCGGAGACAATGTGTCTGCACTTGTTACAAATTCAAAATTCCAATCCAATGAATAAATTGCGTAAAATATAATTGCTGATGACTAGCCAAGATGGCGGAATTTATGATTCAGTAATGAAACACAATAATAGACAAGGTTGGCTTAAGGTCGTTAATAGAGAATAAAAGGGCGTACATAAAACTGAAACGATAAGGATAAATCCGATCGAGGAGGCATGCGGCGTCTGGATGGCTGGCGTCTGGACGCTCTCGGCATCGGCACGGCCGGCGGTGGTGGAATAATGCCTAGGACGTCAATGACGGGGACGACGGTGCTCAGCTGCGACAAATGCACCAGAAAACGATTACATTGTAATACTCACAAACAGACAACATACAAATAGGTCGACAATAAAAAAAATTCGAGCAAAAAAAATATACGTACTGCAGATGCGGCTGTTTAGGTTGATTTACTGTATAGTTATGTTTTTCATAAAGTTATTATGAATGAAATTCTTCCTTAAAATCGCTCTTGTTTATTATTTTCACCGGTTTATAAGGAAATTTTATTCTGAAACTATTTGTTTGGGCCTTGAATTATATAAAAATGTTCGCAGAACCATCAAAGCATGTCAAAATCCGGTTCGATGTCAAAATGTCAACTGTCACTCATTTTTCACAAAATAAATCAGATCATTGCGCTATCCAACCTCAAAACACAGAGCTGTCTAATTGTAAAGTTGGTTGCCTAATGTATTAAAATGGTTGTGGACACCTTTTTTTCTATAAATAAAATTAAAAAACGATAATATATATATATATATATATATATATATATATATATATATATATATAATGATTAATACTAATAAAATGATTATTTCCTTGATTTTAATTAAACAGTATTTCTTACCTATCCGGAATTTAGGTGTATAAGGTATATGTCATACAAAACTGCGTGAACAAAGCTTATTATCAGTAGTCACATCCCAAGAGCATTAATAATTGTTCCAAAAAATGTTTTAATGGATTTCGAAAGCTTGTTCCAAGCAGAAAGCTTGAGAAAATTGTTATAAACTTTTTGAGCGTTTATCAATGTTCCAGGGTTATTCGGATAGAATTTTTTTGCTAATTATGGGAAAAATACTGAGCAAAAACAATTTATTTAAGATGCTATTAACAAAAGAACAATTAGAAAAGTTAATTCATGTAATTCCAATACGTATGCTAATAATAATTTTATTATGATGTTTTACGTTAATGTTGCGACCCGTAATTTTCATAAACTCTTGCTATTGTACACCACTTTTGGTAACCCCAGCCCTCCAGAGGAGCAATTCCTATATCAGGGCTCACTCCAACAAACCCTCCTCCTATTAAAATTTTCTTTATCCCACCACATTCTATCCAAAGAATCTCTCTCCCCACTTTTGGTAAATCGACTATAAATCGGTCCATCTATTGGAGTGATAAGTAATTTTTTTTCCTTGTTAATCAAGTCAATCGCTTCGGCAGACAATATTGTCAATTTTGAATCGTACTTCTTCTGATGGCTATATTATACCAGTGATTTCCAGTGACGATTTATTCTTAAAATTTTAATATTTAGACCCCTTTTTGACTTCAATTTTTTAAATAATCTGACAGGACAAACGTTGATATTGTTTTTTATTAAAAATTTGCTTTCAGTACACATTATTGAACCGTCTTGGCACGTCTTTCTGATTACATGGTTATATTCAACTCGATTTGTTTCGGAACCATTGATGTTTGTTTCGATACAAAAAAAAATCGAGTAAGCAGCAGCTTCCCTACCTCGCCAAATTAATTCAACCGCGGTTATGTGATAGAATTTCCGTTGCAACCCTTCGGGGTTATTTTCATCCCATAAATTTATCATTTTCGTTATTTCTACGGAACTTGATGCTGTCGAACTTTGTATCCTTTTATCTGATTGGAGTTTTCGTCGTGTAGAATCGCGGGCAACTCACGCTTATTGAAATAACACTTTAGAATTGGTCAATAATAACTTTCATTTCTTTGTAATATTTTATTTTATTTACTTGTTACGTTTCGCATGGTTCTGATCTTTTTTTGTGATGTTTATAACTCAATTCTTTAAAATCAAAGACAATTCTTTTCATCTGATTGATACTTTCCACCATTGCGAAAGCTCATAAATGATTTCCATACAAATTTTTCACTATAAACGGTACTTTCTGGGACGTTTGATTCTATAATTTCATTAATATTCTCGTAAGTATTGTGAAATAATAAATTTTGGAAACGTCAAAATCGAAATAATTCAATATGTATTCATCGTCATATACGTAATACTTCTACAGGGTGTTTCTATATCCGATAACGCTCTACCACAGATAGATTTCAATAAAATAATATTTTGACATGAACAATCTTTGGAAAAATTTAACCAGTGGCGCGCTGTTAGGGTTAGTTGTAACTTTTATCCCCCTTTTTAGCGTTTATTCTGTGGTAGAACGTTGTCGGTCGAATATAAACACCCTGTATATATGGACAATTCCTATAAGTGGAACACACAATGTAAATGATTTCTCTATCCTCCCATCAAAGTTGATTGATCTTTTTTTTTTTTTAATTGAATTTAAGTGCTTGCTGTTCACTTTTATATAAACCTCCATTGATTTAGACCGTCCTTATATAGAAGCAACACTGAAGTATCTATATTTGTACGACTATTTTAATTTTTTTCCTTTTACGGTCACTTTTTTGTATATTTTATATATATATATATATATATATATATATATATATATATATATATATATATATATCTGTCTCAGCACAACAGAATACTAATGAAGCTTTTGTGGTTCGATACTTTGGCAGTTTATGCTTGTCCAACTAATCATTTTTTCTTTTCTTAGACCGGTATGCTAAATAAGCAACTAGCTGCAAATCCACAATCTATTCCCGTCACGGTACAATGAAATTGCAAACGTTTTGTTTCGCCGAATTCGCTATTCTTCTTTCCCTTCTTTAAAAGTCGTTAAACCAGTTTTTAGCGTTTGTGCACGATCTTTGGATGGCCTTCCGCTTTTCGTGTACGTACGAGGGGACATTGAATTCGCATTGTAAATAATTGGCAATCAACAACGAGGATTTTAAATTTTTTCACTGTGACAGTCCTATTTCATGAGAATTATCAAAAAAATAATGTTATCGAATATTGTAGATATCGAAATAGCTACAAATATCTCATTTCTTTAAATATTTTCCTCTGAAAAACCAATCAGGAAACTTCTCTAAAACCTTTTGACGTCCTTAGCATTAACTTAGTGCTTGAACCTCGTCCGTGTGAGTGCTGAAAAGTCGCAGATGACCTGGTCTACAATTTCTTCCTCCTCCAGCGACTAAACACGCGATGACTCGATTTGAAACACTCTGTATAATTTTAGTGTAAATTTTCTTGATATACGAAAATTTAGTCAACTTAATGATTGAATTTAGTGTAACAATTTATGGCCCTACCTGGATATCAAATTGAATCTATTGATTAACTTTGGAAAAAATGGAAAGTGACAGACCAGTGAAGAATTACAGTCGTTCCCTGTTTTTTTTGTTAGCCATCTTTACTTAGTGATATTCAACTTTTACCACATGAAGTATATTCCAAAGGAACTGTTGAGAATGCAGTGCGACAATTTTTTGTATCGAAGGCCACAGAATGGTTTTACCAAGGTCTCAAAGAGCTGGGATATACAACTGTTGTTATTTTCAGTGGGTGTGGGTTCTTTGTTGAGAAATGTTTAAGTCTAAAGTTGAACAAATATTCTGTTAGTTAAGTGTTGGTGTACCTGTCAATGTACACAAAAATCAGTATCTAACTTTTACAATTTTAATAAGAAAAATATTCAGGACTTTATATAAAAGCAACTTATTTGTTTGTTTACAATTCTTACAATTCTGTGAAAGAAGTTTTAGCATGTGGCGACAAGATTTGATTATAAAAATAAAGCTTAATTTGATACGAAATGAACATACCTTTCGAATAGTTTCAAAATACTTGTTTTGATCAACAAAACTCTTGATAAACAATCGTCGGATTGTTGCTCAATACTAAACAATTCTTGAAATTACAAATTGCACGTTTGCCTGTCGCCATATCTTTTCGCTTTTTCATGGTCACATGAACATATCAAAAAGTGCTTATCGCCTGCCAACTTAACTAAATTAAAAATTAACATGAACTTTGTTACCAACTTTGACTCTATATAAAACAAAATAGTGAGAGATAAGGATGGGGTCAAGGTTGGAATAGGTCGGGTCAGCTGTCAATTTGATCAATTCTCAACAACTAAACTCATTCTAAAAATCTATATGATTGATATTATTCACAAAATTTATTTTTGACATTTCGATACACATTGCAAACATTGTAAAATAGGTTTAGAACCTCACAAAATATTTAAGTCTCTATTCAACTGTTGCTTAAAATCTCTTGACTATTGTTGGTATTTAATAATTTTCCGTATGCTTTTTATTTGATTCTCCTGTACGCAACGGCTTCAACGAAAATCATGAGCCCATCATTTTTTGAAACTGAATACAACAAGCTGTGCGAGGTGCTACTAGGATATACTTTGCAAACTTTCCTCGTTCCCACGAACCCGAACTGAATGTTGAAGTTTATCTCAGCAAGAAGTTTTAAGCAATGGTTTGCCTTAACTATCACATAATTATTCTATGCAGCAACCCAAGATGATAGAATAGCCATGATAGTCACCAACATCCGAATCGTAGAAGCACTACCACAAGAAGAAGTCATAAACCAAACGGTCCGTGTGAGCATTAATTTTCTCAAAGAATTTTTTTTACGTAGGTACTTATACGTTCATTCTACTTCACTGTGTTTGATTTTTTCTTGTTGAAGTACTTAAAGAGCAGATATTTCAAAAAACGTTCTTATATTTTTGAAGAACTGAATTGCTAGGAAATCCAAATATTATCTTAGCGGATGCTACATGTTGTTATTGGGAATTTGAGAGATTCCAAGGTCTGAAAATTGAATAATGAGACTGGAGCTGCTACCAGAAGTACTTGGCCCGACCAGCCACGTTGTTTAGTATTTGTTTGGCAGCCATCAATAGTGAACGTTTTCAGGGATCGTTATGTGATACAATACTTTTATTTGAAAGGCATTAGCCCAACCAATATAAAGGTTGAACTGGATTTTACTCTGGATGGGACTACTCTCTACAGTTATCAACAGTAAAATATTGAGTAGGAGTTTAAACGAGGCCGTACGACCTGCGTAAACCAGCATCGCAATAGTCGACCAAATGTGGTTCTCTATTTTGGTATAAATACACCAGGCAGACTCATTACTTCATTATCAAACCTAGAATTGTTATTTCTAAAGCAATAAGTTACTCGACGGGATATGAATAAAATTTGTCGTAAAATTTTTTACGATTCTTTCAAAAACACAGTTTTGTTAGCTGCGTCTTGTATTTAGATCGCTACGAATAAGAAATTTTTTGCTTTCAATGCAATGCAATATAATACTTCTTCGCGGATTGTTTTTCATCTGTTTTGTCTTGTATTCTTATATCTATAAAAAGTGTAACAGATACATGAATATAAAATAACATTGTCAGTCTTGGATACCGAGTTTGTTTTTAATTTATTCATTTTAGTACAATAATTTTGTGTTTCTAGGATAGGTAACAAAATCTATGTCAAAAAATTTTCGTAACGCTAGTAACAACGTTAAAATTAAATTCAATATGTTTCAATTCAAGCTGATATATTCTATAGATTTGTTTGTTTATCTGTCTCTCATAGAGGGCGCTAATTGCACAGCTCATACCAAGTAGTTTCGAAAACTCTTTTAAGGGAAGGTTTGTTAGACGTAAACATATTGATCTTTATAACATAAATACCTATTTAACCCTTCCCTTTTTGGACGTTATTATTTCATTTCTGCCCACGACGGCTTTACGCATGTAGCAGAGCCATTTTTTTATGTTTTTTTTGTTGTATATGAATTTGTTTGATTTTTACGTACCACAAAATACTTATTTGAAGAGGATCAGTTTGATTGGTCTACTCGCGTTGAGATATTATTTTATTTTAACAGAGACTACTTTCAAAAATTTTAATTTCTCCAATGATTACTTAATATACGATGATTACCCTCCTCTTTGTTATAACGCAGGCTGAATTCGGTACAAAAATCGTGGAAAAATATCTTGATCGTTTGCATTTGGAATAAGCCGTTTGTATGATCGTTTCTTGTTTTGATTAAAATGATTGACAGGACAATATAATACTAATCATATCAGATTCACATTTGAATTATTATTCGTTCAATGAACCAAGGTACAAGGTTTGTCTATCAAATGAAGACAACTAACGAATTATTTTAATGAATATGTTATTAGTATAAGACATAAAGAACATAATACATTAAATATAAAAAAAAACCAAAGGAGGAATAGTATACATCAAGTACCTTCTGATGATTGTGACGCTTTTTACATAGGGCAGACATCGCAGTATTTAGAAAATGGTTTAAACGATCATCAATACGTAATGAAATAAAAGGAATCACGAAATATCAAAAAACATCCAATATTTCTTGAAACGGAATCAAATACACCAAAAAGATAATTTTTAAGATATAAAAACCAAGGAAAGAATATTTCTTCTTGTCAAAATAAATTTCTATTTTGATTTTATTAATTTTGAAGTTATCGTTTCCAGAGATTGAAGATGAAACAGTTTTCAATTAGGAATCTTAAGCGATTGTAAAATGTCTCAAGTTCAATCTATAGAGGAATTATTGAAAACAGGAGATCATCATCTTGACCGATAGTCAAGCAGCCATTAGAACTCTAAGCTCTAATATCATATAACTCGAATGGATTCCGGGTAGACAAGCCCTTTATGGAACCTGAACCTTCTGTGCTCCAGAGCACTACACCTGGTAGCTTATGAAATAGAAAACGACGATTTCTGGCAATTAAAACATTCTAGACTTTTTTAAAGGAATGGGATTGATGGGGGGGACACAATAGATCCCAATATCCATACATACATACTTGGGTGTTTTAAGACGAGCCAAATCCAACGAAAGTTGTTCGCGCCCGAAGCACTTCGAAGTTTTTTCGAAATAACTGAAGATGTCGCCACCGTTCCATTAGAGCAACGTCAATTCTGAATGGTACACCAGCATTTGTTTGTCAAAAATGTTTGCAGAAGACGAATCATTCATCAGATAAATAAAAACGTTTGTGAACATTCAAAGAATCGAATTGATGGGTTATCCTCCGTACAATCCTCGTTTGGCACCCATTGATTTCTTCTTATTTTCGCAGATCAAGTGTAGCAACTCGCGTACATTTGATCTATTTGCGTTTATGTAATATATTATTCTTAGTGTGCTGTCAGAACCCTTAAAAATTTTATTTTATGAGCAATTTCAAGATCTACAAAGCTTTGACTATTTTATGCCCTTCATTTTTGAGATGTTTGATTTGAAAGTGATGGCGACAGGTAGTTGGAACACATCTAACGTAAGATCATAGTCATAGATCATATTTTATTATTCATTTGTTTTTTGTAACCAATTCTCGTATAGTACAAATGCAAAGTTTGAAAATGAAATGAAAATATTTTTAAAAAATTGGCAGCTTCATCCATGGGGAATTTATGTGATATAAATTTTTCGTGGGATCCCGAATAATGTAACTGATGCCTAGTATCATCCATCAATTGCCTCAATCTAATTTTTGCCTATTAGTCCCACGGACTGTACGTATAATGAGAATAAAACTATAGCTGTACAGCTAGAAAATATCTGACCGAATAAGTGCGGAGGTGATATTGAGTCGTTTTCTTCTGGGACTGCGATAATTTCCCTTTAGACTTAAGCTATCGATTCAGATTATGGTAGACCGAGATCTAAATCAGATTTGTTGTAGATATTGCTTTTCGTATTTACTGATTTAATTATTTTCATGTTAACTGCACACTCTACTGTTTAATACTACTACTGTTTGTTGATTGTCAATTGTGCATAATTAGAAGAAAATTAGATTGAAATAACTATACAGTGTGTCCTACGACGAGTTGAAACTATCTGTATATATGGCAAAATACTGAGTTTTCGGATACGATATTTTTAACTAAAATATTTTGAAAGATAGCCAACTTCCGATTCTACCGGAAGTTGACGATAACTTTGTTATTTTAAATGGAATATCCTGTATACATTTTTAAAATCTACGTAAAATTTTAGTATATTATTGTCTAAAAACTTTTTCCGAAAAATGCATATTTTTTTGTAAAAAATTTGATCATTGCAGACCCTTATAAATTATTTTTTCACGAGAATACCCTTAAAGATATGAAAATAATTTCTGCTCGGTTGCTTTTAGCAAGGTCGGAGGGATTTGAATTTATGTTGAAAAATTTTTCATTTTATACAGGATGTGTATAAAAAGTGCTCAAAATTTCACTTCATAAATATCAAGTTTTTTTAATTTTTTTAAATAGAATCACCCAGTTTTTTATATTTTAATACATTCATAGGTGAAAAATAAGGAAAATTCATCTATATCTAGTGACCTAATCACCCTTGAATCATGGTGCGATTCTAATCTCCTCTGTCTCAACGTTTCTAAAACCAAAATTTTATCATATAACATACATTGCAGTCTTTTCATTAAATAACCACCTCATTAACAGTCTATTATGCCCTTATTGAGTCGCATCTCCGATTTGTCCTTCCCTTATGGGGTACGTGTAATGCGACTCAATTTGAGCGAATCTTCAAGCTACAAAAGAGAGCTACAAGATATTTACTCGGACTAAACAGCAGGGTTCACTCCAGGGTCTTCTTTAAAAGATTAAAAATTCGTTTCTTATTCATCTTTAAATCCCACGATCAGAATTGATTAAAGGGCTCAACATTTTACAATGCAAAAAATGCACAATCACTTGCAAATTGAAATCAAATCGCATTTTTCTCTCCATCCCTCTCTCTTTTTCTCTATGGTTAAGGAATCGTTCAAAAAGCTGCAGAAGTGTTTTGACAAGTATACTCCATCGTCAGTTCAAGTATATGAACGGCACAAAGCATTCATTAGAGGCCGTAAAGTCGACAAAAATTTGCCTCATTCGAGTCTTTTGTTAATCAAGTTAATATTAAAAAAGTTGAGGAAATGGTGCTCAAAAATCGTCCTAACCTAATCTAACCGAGAGTTGACATGAGCCGCCTTTGGCCTTTACGTAATCATCCATTAAAAATTTCATCTATTCACTCTAGAATTTTGGAATCATATCGTTCACATTTGAAATTTACAAATTGATAATTATTCCAAAAGAGATCTCCATCAAAAAGTCCATTATAAACAAACAAGTTTTTCATTAACGCCCTGACCGATCCCCGAGGACATTCGACGTACATATTCCGGGTCCCCTTTCAATGTCTTTTGAGTTTCTCTGGGAAAACGAACATATATTTGCATCATCTTTGAAAAAGAAAAGCGACTCTCTTTGATACGGCCATATGGTAAAGTCCGTAGGCATATTTGGTTTGTTAGAACCTTGATTTTTTATTAGATTTTTTAGAACGGAAATCAGCAGGGACTTACTATGTAAAACGATTTGCCCATGCTATTATTCAGATCTATATTTATAAGGCGGTTGGTGGTTGTGTTTTTATTCTCTAAGGAAATTCAAACATCTTACTTGACAAAATATTTTTATACGGAACCCCTTTTAAATTTGACGTCCGTAAGTATTTTGAAAATAATGAAATTTGGCTGTGCTCGTTCAAAGGTCTACTTTATTATAGGGTGTTTTTAGTATGCCAACCAGTTCTTATACCATGTTGTAGTTGATGAGGTAGGTGTGTTATTCTGTCCAAAAAGATTCTTAGCCGCTTTTTTATTTCATATATTTTTCTAATTTTATTATGAAATCTTCAATTTTTAACATAATTTCAACTAACTACAAATCTTCAATTTTTGAGATGTGAACGACAGTTTTCATACCATGTTTTAGGTGTATTGGAACCTATTTGTTGTTCTTCTGCCCAAAAATTTTCTCAGCTCTTTTCCTCATATATTTTCCTAACTTTATCGTCGATTTTTATCATCGTTTCAACTTTATTCCCTAAGAACGTTTGAAAGGATGAAATCCAAATCCAACTGTGTTTTAAGTGATAGACGGAGACGGAGACCAGTTTTTGTATCCTTTTCGTACTTCTTCTGTCCAAAACGAATCAATTTCCTGTTCCTTTTTCATACATTTATCTAATTTTATTATTATATCGCTAATTTTTTACGTAATTTCTAATTTATTCCCCAAGAACAGTTTTATTCATGAAGATCAATTTTCATATTGTGTTTTAAATGATAAGATATAGGTGTGAAGGATCCTTTTTGTTCTTCTTCTATTTAAAAAGTCTCTCGGTTCTTTTTTTCTGTTTCTTTTTCCTTTGTCTAGAAAATGCTTCGATTCTTCTGCGTAATGTATGAGTGTGGCAATCACACGTTTTACTGTTTGCTATACCCTGTATAATTGATTGATTCTACATTGATTTGACTAATGATGATCGTTTAAATTGTATCTATTGTTATTTGAAAGACAATGAACAGTACTAAAGAATTCCGACTGCATATCGTCCACCCTATTTGTCAGATTTAGCCTCATCGTATTATTTTCTGTCCTTAAACTGTGATGAAAACTGCGTACTTATCCTCAACCCTCTTTTGGTTCCAGTAGGAGAATTTTAATTTGAATCACTTTCTTTTCTTTTGCTTTTAATAGTACCCTGTTTTTTCAATTCCGAATATTTAGCCCCTTTTCCTCGTCGTCTCGTTTTCTGTACCGTTTTCGAGGGTTCTTTGAAGGGTGTATGTTTTTCTAAAAGATTGTTATCCATAATTTCTCGCTAAACTCTTCGGTCCATCCAACGAGTTTCTCTATCTTTACTTTGTTAAATTTCTATTTTCCTTGTATGAATATTTCAATAACGTATTGGTAAAAATTTCCGAACAATGTTTATTTACATTATAATAATTTTGAATAAAAAATTTATCAACAATTTATTTGGAAGTGAAATAAACGCCACTGTTCATTTTTGAATCTTTCGCTTTTGGTTTAAAATCAAATGACGATACGCAGCCACGTCAAAATTAGAAAGTTTTCCTATGTAATATAGAAAAAACGAGCCATGAAAATTCATGAGACATTTTCTTGATCGAGAAAGAGGAGAAACGAGTGGTTCTTATAAAAATATGGTGGATTTTAATATTCCTTAGTGGACGCGGTATAAAAGAAAGAGAATTTTTTTTGGTTGCTGCCTCATATTATGGATTCTGCAAACTTGATGAAAGTGTCATTTTTTGGGTAAAATATTATTGGGACATGGCTTTTCTCGAAACTTGATATGATATTACGCCTTTTTTTGAATGCCACGAGTAAACATTAATTTGTATAAGTGCCGTATTAAGCCCCGACGACTATAAATTATTTTTCTAATTTTATTGTAAAATTTACTTATTACGTACTTATATGAGCGATGCTACATAATACACAAATAAAAAAAAATATTTCTAATTGGATATGGTTTTAATGTTTTTCAAAATTTTTGCATGCGTTCGAAGCTGTTTTTCCATTCCGATGCGGTACTTCCAAACCATGTCATTCGAACGCATCAACCGCTTCTTCGGGAGTAGAAAAACGTTGAAAAATCATTTGGGTACTAAACAAGGATTGTACGTCAAATTACCCATCAATTCGTTGTTTTGAGTGTTCAAAAACGTTTAACAATAAAGTGCCCTTTATCTACTACTCATTATCATCCGCCACAGACCCCAAACACTCAAATTACTTTTGCCAGTAGAAATCATTCATCTGAAGCTTGGCTTAAAAATATGGTTACTTGTTTTGCCGTTGGTATCCCAGACTTTTTTGGATATTTTGTTTTACCGGCAATTTCTTTTATATCTAAACAATTATTTAGAACCGAATTCATAATCTGGAAGATTCCATACTCTTGGTTTTTACGAAAAAAATGAAATATATGACCACTGATGATATGAAGAATATCATCACTTACAGTTTTAACTTTTTTGAGATAAAAAGTTGATACTCGATTTGGATTTTACTATTAACAAATCAGCACTGGCCTGTGCCGCTAGCTCTACTATATTTTTAGAAATATCGGGATTTTCTTCCGAATACATTTTTCAAAATTAACATGAATTAAACTGACAGAATTTTTTTTTCAATTTAACGTGCCTCAAAAGCGCTGGTCATTGGCATATAAAAACAAGCAAATGATATACAGTACAACATCGTAAATCCGGAATCGCTGTGAAAGGATTGGTTCCGGATTTTAGATCATTCGAACATTTGATGCTTTTATAGTGACGCCATCTATCGCGATAACGAGAAGTCATATCGCGTTACATAATAATGTAAACAGAGGGAGAGGTATGGATAAAATATAATAAAAAAGCGACTAATACTGCACAAAAATACATTTTTAAAATAATAATAATAAAAAGATTGAATACTCTACTCTAAAACATATTCTTCATGCTATCATTATGTATGGTGTCGCCATCTAGTTTCAAATACAGAAGCTAAACATTTCGATACGAACGAATCAGTCCGGATTTTAGATATTCCGCGTTTTAGAAGTCCGGATTTACGATATTTAACTGTATAAGTTAAATAAAGGCATTAAGAAACTATGATTTTCTTCATTTCCGTCGGGCAGTTAAGTGTCTCCTTGAACCGCTGGTATGCGGTAGAGAATCCTCTGCAGTCAGTGAGGATGTGCTTAACAGACTCAGGAAGGTGACAACTTTAGCAGACACGACGAGTTTCTAAAGGCATCGAATAGCCGTGAGTAAGTTTTGTGTGGTTGATGCGGAGTCTTCTTATTATCACAACTCTTGAATGAAGTTAATCCTTAGATCATTGGCAAGCTGAACTGGTATTTCAGGAGGATTCTTTGCGGTTTCTTTAGCATGGCGATCTGCAGATTCGTTTCCAATGATTCCAGTGTGCGATGGAAGCCAGAACAATACGGTTTTAATTGACTGTAAGAGAGTCAGTACATATGGGAAGGAGAGATAAATTTGAAAGCTTGAAGGATACTGTAAAATTCATCAGTGTAACAACACCTCGAAGGTAACCGGAAAGAACCTATGAGTTCGTGGTTTGTAGTGACTGCGCAACCAACACCGGATTCAGCTTTGGAGGTATCCGTATAGAGAGTTAGGTCGAAAGGTTTTTTATGCAGAATTTCTAGGAATGCTTTCTCTACAAGGACACTAGGGGATTCATGTTTATTGTAAATGGCAAGTGAGGTATCTACTCTGGGAATTTTTTGGTCCAAGGAGGGGATGAAGGCAAAGGAAGTAGGCAGGTCAAAGAAAAGTTGGTATAATACAATGTTCTAAATTTAATTCTAATAAAAAGTATCGTTCATTAAACGTCCAGAAATGGATTTTTCCGTGCTGGCTTGAATAAGAAATTGTGACCCGCACGCGGAAAAATCTTGATGAAGTTAATTTTTTTCGTGTTTGTTACTGTTTTCATTTTGAAATATTTTTATGAAAAGTTACGCTACTGACTGAAAATATATATTTTTTCAGATACTAACACGACCAGAATATTAATGTCCGATTTTAAATTTTAACTTAAAAATTAAGTATTGCACAGATTTTGGTAACGGCCGATGATATTAAAGAAGGGTAAGATCTACGTGTAACTCTTACAAAATGAGCATTTTTATATTTGAAAGTAGTTAACTTTAATAGCTTGGATAAGGTCTTTTAATGTAATAGCCTGTGTATTTCCGTTGAAAGTAAAGACTCGAAATTACTAATTAATTTAATTCGTCCCCAATATGGTTTTATTCTAAATCTAGAATGAAATTACTCAATTAAAGATAAAACAGTATCTGTTAGTTTTATTGAAAAAGTTGTTTTTAAAATAATTTCTATTAAAAAAAAATTCCAAATTCAAGTAAACATAGAAAATTTTTTCCCAAATACGAGGCATATTTTTTTAAGTAAGTACCGTTTTGGAATTAAAAAAAGAAGTGCAAAGATATCGCGATAATTTTATTTTTCCACGAAAGCCTGTACCTTAATCTACTTTTCTACATAATTGTAATAAAATGAATGGCGTCAGTGCGTATACAAGAGATGTAGGTAACCAGGTAATTCGTTTCTTATTTTATCGAGTATCTTCGCCCCAACTATTTTTCTCGGTATCTTCATTTCACATGTTGTTATTTTTTGCTTCAATTTATTGGTTGTTAATAATTTGACAGGAGCAATAATAAACAGTCAAAAATTACATCACCATTTTTTAAATTGTTATAAATTTAAAGACAAAGTTTCTTTATCTCGCAGATCTCGAGAAAGTCTTATTCTCTGCCTGTTTCCATCGTTCTTCCAAGTATAAATTCTTATTATTGTGAAAGTTTACCGATTCATTATTCGCGAGGTGTTTGTTCTTTTTTTTGGATTAAAACGATGTAAAATGTACTTTATTCCGTTCATTGCCTTTGCTCGCGAAAAATTACGTGTAACAAGGACATCTGGAAAGTTAGTATGCATTATTTCAACGAATCTTGAAATTTGAGCGTATTAATTGACTTGAAAATAAAAAAAAAACTTTTCGTAAGATAATATAAGTATCTGAAAACTAATCTGAACTATCGTGAAGTTAATTATCCACTACATTTAGATTATTTGCACCGTTCTTACTACTACTCTTCTCTAACTACCACTCTATTTCAAGCACCGTGGCTATTCGAAAAATACATCAAAATTTAACACGTTGACTGCCACACCAACTTTCAAATTTAATTGATTCATTTATTAATATAATTTTATTAAAAATTCCAAGTATGTAAGTATCCATATATACACCGCATCTCAAAGGATCTATTGTATCTTCCTCATTAATTCTTTTGAAAAGTCCAAAACGTTGGATGGCTAAAGCTGCTAAAAAACTTCGTTTTCTATTTCATAGGCTCCCAGGTGTGGATGTGGGTAGACGTTTAAGGCGACTGTGTCCCATTCAGCAGATCTCCTATGGTTATAGTTTCCCACGAGAGTTTTCGCCTGCCTCAGCACCACAATACATTATCTCAGAAATTGGTTTTATCCTTATCTACTTTCTTCTTTAACGCTTCTTCTATTTTTCTGTGCCTTATACTACAGGTCCTATGAAGGGATTGTCTACCCCTACTTTGGCAAGTCTCCCTCCACTCCGGTGTGCCCGGGCGTATGCTTCTGCTTGAAAAATACTTGAAGTGTTGTCCAGGCTTTCAGAGTGTTTGGTTTTAGGCCCGTACACTCCTATTCCAGTTCTATCTCCGTGTACAATTTGATGGTAATGAATTTTTTCTCAAAGATTAACTTTTTCGGTATTTCGTCCTGAAGTTTGGTCATGTTTTAAGGACGGTTTTTCCGTGTTAGCTCCATCACTGAATACTATGAATATTTTGAAGATTTAGAATCACTTCTAGTACTCCAGTTGCATATATGCATACCAATCTTTGTACCTTTGAGATATTGTGGTATTCTGACTGGTTATCGTGCCCAATAGGTGATAATTGGTCTCGACTATTGCCTTGGACATCCACAGTAGGATCTTTAGGTTGGGTCATTTCACCTAATGCGATGTTTCTGCATGTTTTCAGGGCTTTCGTGCCTCTTTACTATCTAGTATAAGTTCTAAATATTTAAAAGAGGCTACAAAGTAGTGATTTCTACTTATTTACAATCCGTTGCTCTATTTTCAATTTGTACGGGAAAATAAAAAAAAAACAGTCCAATAAAAACAAAGACAACGGCTACACTGGTTTATCTACGGACACGATATGCATCTCTTTCGAAAGAGTAGGATTTAGGCCAAACAGTTAATATTTGCTAACCATTGGTGTATGGCAACTCTTTCTGTAGCAGCGCTAATTTCCTTACTTAATATTTACACCGCAGTAGATTAATTTGTTGTTATTATTTTATTAATTAGGTCGTTTGGAATATGTAGTTAAAATCTACGTTGGGCTGTTAGTTGTACCACGAAGTTAGTCAGTATATTTTTATAGCTTATGGATAAGACATTTCCACTTGAAGATCACAGGCTATAAATTTGGCACCACCTACAACAATTCCTAGTACTTAGCTGTTGAATCGCACAGTGAGATGCTGTATGTCAAAATAGGTTTGAGGATTTGAGTATAAATCTCTTAGTTTCAATTTGGAATTGGTAAAGATGTGTTTCCTTCAGGTTAAGCTTCCATCTCCGTGTTTGCCAAGAATACCAAGAACTTTGATTAGTTAGAGTAAACTTCTGGACATTTTCCTTTACGGCAGGTGGAAGTTACCTGACCAGACTTCAATGAAAATGTAGCGTATTTGATGCTAATGTGGCGATGACGTCCGCAAATTTGACTACTAATAAGTTATTGCTATAAAAGTGAAGATAGATACGGATTTTCTGATTATAAATAAAAGTCCATCACGACAAACCTTGTCAAATGCCTGCATGATGTCTGCAGCACAGTTTCTTCGTTACCCGATGAACTTTTTGAATTAGTTATTATCTAAACAACATTTTATTCTCCTAATTAAATTAACATGGACGCATCGAACGAAGTATTTATTTATGGTAGTTGTGTAATGTTTCAAATTATAATCAATCGCCTGTACCACACTATATTATATTTACCTATTCCCCAAAGTCATTAAGTTACCAATCATTTTGTACGGTTTGCGTTAGGGACAAGTCAGTTTGACGAAGTGTGTTGGTACAATAATATAGATAAATGATATAAATAAATTAAAAACGATTTTATCTGGATTCAAATAAAATAAATATTGTAAATAATTCGTTTTAAAGTCGAAATTATATTCATTATTTATGGAAATTTTGGAGTTGAATTCTATAGTCCAGTCAATAATGTTTTTTGTTAGCAATTTTTTCGATCAAGACAGATTACCATAAAATTCGGTATATAACTTATACATAATGTAACCAAAACTTAAAAATTACAATCTGAAGACTTATCGCCCATTACCTGAACATGGGATGAAAGTTAACTACAGCTCAACCTCAGATTTAAAAGAACCACTGGCTGATATATATATAACCAACACAATAAAAACTACTACAAAGATATTTTATGAGACTGTTTATACTTCTAGTTCAGAAGGTGAAGATGATCAGCCTCTTGTTAACCCGGGATTAGATAGGTGGGGTATGACAAACCCCAGCGCTTGAAGAATGCAGAAAAAATATTCAAATTGACCGCCAAACGACGCTGGCGCCTCAGAACCTTCAAACTAAGTATTCCTCTATACGTGGTTGTTGAAAGTATAGTTCCAGCATAGACAAAATACGAATACAAAACGTTTCAAAGCTGCTTGGGGCTTCTCACACCCCACCTGTCATAACTTTGTTTGGTTTTTGTGACATCGTGTAGGCTCTTTATTCTACTATGGTTATTATTTGTAAATGATCGCTCGTATTAGCTCGTGTATTGATGGGAGATTACGAAGAAGAGCAGAGACGTCTCCAAAAGACTATGGCAAGATGCAGAAAATGACGAAAACTTTATTGATGAGGATGATTCCGAAGAAGACGACGAAATAGAAAATGTCAGCGTGTGTAGTGATTACCCTCATTTAGAGCAGGATGCCGAAGAGAAAAACGCAGAAATTCAGGACGTCGACTGCCAACAAAATGTCGCAGACCCGGTTGAAATCCATAATGTTTATGGAAACAAACATTAAGTATGGAATTGATCAAAGACCACCAGAGATCTAACCCCAGGCTTGCTCTTTATTTACGCGGCAATATGAGAAACATTTTGGGTGAAAATCCGAAGCCACCTACCAAAAAGACAAGTCCTAATCAACAGGGAAGATGCTCCGAATTTCCACGTTCACGCGACAGAAAAACTAGATATGTTTGTGAAGCGTTTTCCGTGTTTTTATGCCTCGAGCATGCAAGCATCTATTGCAAAAATTATACAACAAATTGAATACAAAATAACTTTTTTGTTACTAGCGAAAAGTTTTTTTGGTTTGAAAGCCTGCTGCTTCGATCTTTAACAATTTAATTTCTCTATCTAGTGTCATTAGATGAACAGCTTACCTAGAGAGATCACATCAATAAGCATGGTTAAACATAGGATTTTCAACCCTTAGATGGATCTATTCTATACGAACATCTAAGTAGGGGCAATTAAAACTACTCCATATCCTAAACGTAAAGTTTTATACAGAAAATCTAGCGCTTAAAACTGCTATTAGGCTGAGTTTTGGAATCGGAAGCGAATACGGAGCAATCACACCCAATGATTTCAAGTTGCATTATAATAATCACGAGAGCGTAGCTCAAATGGTTTTTTCAAGGATTACGTCTCGTTACGACAAAAATAAGGGTTTTCTTAATAATTATATAATGAAATTTCACAGAATTTGAAAAACGGCTTCCGAACGCATTTCTGTACTTTCAGCCTCAAGGATTCGAATACTTGGATTGATTCTAAATTTGAGGCTCTTCCGAAACGATTCTTTGCAATTTTAAGACATTTTGTGACTTTTTAAGAAACCTCAGAAAGTGGTCAAGGAAGGCTAGGAAACTTTCGAAGAAGTTGTTGGTAGTCCGTTGCTAGTAACCGAAGAAAGGTGCATTTTGATTGATTGAAACGCGTATAAGGTTTAGATATGTATGAATGCGAAATACATATATAGATAGTGATACAAACTATGCTGCTGGAACAGTATCTGTATTACAGGACGACATCTAAATTTAATTTCTTTGAAATTATACATCTTGGCAATATAAAACCAAAAATAATTCTATTTTTTGAATGATTACGGTTCATGTTTAAGTTTATAAATTTCTCTAATGTCGTTAAGTGAACAGAAGAATTCCTCCCTAATTTAACTAATAATTCATTTTGTATAACGTCGTACCGATTGGTCGATTAATTTTTTTTTGTTGACTATTTTTAATCCCACCATTTCGCCAAATTTATGGACGCCACTTCGTCGCTTATGTCCGTATTTCCTCCTAGAGGAAAATTAGTCGGCTTTTGGGGTTGTTATTTATGAACGTTTCGGTTTATACCCAATTTGGCACCAGCGATGTATTTCATATATGAATTATCTTGCTAGTGATACGACCAACGTGGTTGTATGCTTTCAAATCGGTTCGTTGCTTAACGATAACGATAGTCAGATCATCGAGAAACCTCATGAAAAGAAACACTAATATTCTTATATATTCAGTACTCTTATTGCGATACATTCATAAATTAACATCAGATTATTCGAATTTCTATTTAAATGAATCCCATAAATCTCGAATTTCGAGTAGTTATTACAAATTGGAGAATGAATATTTATTGTCGTTTTATTATCATTTTGCAGTTTTGTTTCAAGTTCAAAAGTGAATATATCTATGACACTTCATAAAAAGTTACAGTTAAGTTGAATTTTTCGATGTAGAGTCAGATTTTTTCATGGTTGTCACGGGAAGAAGTGGATTCAAACCAGTACATTTGATTCATGTCCCTCATTTATCCATGTTTCATCTAAATGAAATATTTCTCAGTTTAAATACCACGACGGACAATCTCTCAAAGGTACAAAGACTGGCTTATGTTCAACCAGAGCCATGAAATCTAGCTGCACTACAAGTGATTCTAAATCTTTCACCTCTCTTCATAGTTCTGGAATGAGTGTCAGAGAAAACATCACTCAGAATGTTCAGAGACGGAATCATCAAAGAAAACCCGTTCCTAAATGATAACCAACTATGAGAAATGTCTCAGGAGTAATATCAATTCAAAATGGTATACGGAATTTCCTTCGCTCCGGGACTAGACTTATTAAAAGGAGGAGGATTGATGGATCAGCTGTGAATACTGGGTTGTCCAGCATCACAGCAAAAAAGGGGGCCATAACAGTGTATACGAGACCCCAAAACCATACGTACATACATTTGGTTTCTCATTTCTTTTATAATCCTCAGGTAAATTCTTTTCCATATTACAATTTCGCTTCGGGATGCTTTTTCCAGCGAAATCCTATTTCTTTTTACAGAAAAACGCATGTACTTTCTTTGTAATGATTTTCTACTTGGAATTTTTATTTCATCTCTCTTCTTCAATAACTCTGAAAATGTTTGTCTGTAATTAATTTAAAACAATTAAATATTAATGCTTGTCTATTAATTGTTAAAGGCTTTTCTCCACTCAATCTTCTCCAGTATACACCAATAAAAATCTTTTATTTAAACATCAAAGTTGTTAAAGAATATTAGAAAAAAGAAACAATAATTTAAATTAATATAGTTTTCTAGAAAATCAGAAGATCTGACAACAATGTACCTATAGTTGACAAAACGAATCCCCTGCCAATAGACTGAATGTAGTGAATGAGGCGGTCCATATTGAACAGCCACACTGTATAAACAGAAGTAAAATATTGAGTGTGAAAAATTTCGAATTTTTGTCAACAGATTAATCCTAGATCGTGGTCCGACCGACTAATTAACCGATCTACCTGAAGAGTAATAACTAGCATAACCGTTCAAAAATATATAGAGACAATTTCTTTCTGAACCCACATTCTAATTTTACAGTAACTGGGTAGAAGTTCAGTGAACCTGAAAAATAATATTGACACCGTTCTTGCTCCCAATATACGTTGCTTGCAAAAATTTTCGACTAATTACGTTCACCCACAAACAGTTTCGATGAAAATAATTCATACGAGATGCGGATTCATAGAATTAAAATAATAGTAATCGTTTAATGTTGTTAAAAAGTTCCGCTGTCCATGAGCTCATTTTGTGCCCACTCATTTCATCTATGATATAGTCATTTGCTTATTTATTTCGAATGCAATTGGTTAGGTTTCCTATGCTATTAGAGATAACAGGACGAAGAATTACTTTTCTGTGATTCTTTATCCTTTACAATTTTTTTAAACCGACCAAAAAGGCATTTTTAGCAAAATACGCAAAATACGAATCGCTTCCGACCAAGTATTTTATTTCTAAACAGATCGTTTGAGTATGGTGGATGAGGCGATAAATCTTAACCCATTTGGGCAATTCTTCGGCAAAACGTGACAGCAAATTAAGTATTGACTAGATGTCATTATCCTTATTTGTCAATAATTAATAAAGATTACGAAACACTCTGGCCATAATAGTCCCTCACTTCGACTGTGGCATTTCAAATGAAAAACTCACTTGGATTATATTTGATTCGATTTTAAATCCAAATAAATGCTTGTTATTGCAGTTTTTTCTCATTTTATCTCATCATTACAACGTTTTATTCGTGCCGCAACATTGAATTCGTCAAAAAAGGTATCAAAAATGTCTGTATCAAATCAACTGGATTTAAGTCTGGGTGGTAAGACGGTTATTGTGAAAGTACAGGTAATGTTGTGTTAAAATTTTTATTCATTACGTTGACATTGTCATTTATTAGCATAGGCAAGACGTTTTTGTAAAATCTTCATGATGAAAATTCACATTCAACTTTTCTTTGTTGTGGTACAGTAAATCAACACAATTCTCACTACTGGGGTCGGGAATATCCCCACTGAATGTCAACAAAACACATCCAGGAATAGATTTGTTGGTCCCTATTTGTTTTGCGGGAATTTAACAGCTGAACGATATTCGGAACATCTTGGCTCCAGGGAAAACTTAGATTCCAGTATTTGGTTCCAACAAGACGATTCAACACCATATTATGGTCCTTATGTTCCAAGGTTAGACGTGGATCAATGAAGTGACCACTTAGGTCATCGTTTCTTACTCCCTTGGATATTTTTCTGTAGATATTTAAAAAGTGGAGTCTACGTTAAGCGACCAGACAATAGAGCGGACTCTAATGGAACAAATTAGACCTGAAATGAATCGTTTCATTCCGCAGATGATCAGAAACTCTGTAAATAAGGTCTACCATCATCTTGACCTATGTCAGACAATGAACAGGATACAATTTAAACTTTTTCAGTATGAAATTGGTTTGGTTTAATAATTAATTAATAATTTCTATTAATTTCTATCCTCTGTCTTGACTATTTGATGGAGGATCCAGATTTCAGTTACAGTTATGAATCCATGCAAACAATCCGACTCATTTTATTTAAACCGCGTTATTAAAGCCTGGGAATGTTCGTTTGAGTTCAAATTGCTTTCGCATTCATGATTATCAGTGAATTCATGGTAATGCATTCTTTTGAAAATCCTATAACATCTTTCATCTCTCGAATCATAATCTGACGGTCTTCCAGTAGCATTTGGTGAATTTTTTCGATGATATTGCAGTTTTTAGTCGTAAATGATGGTGCAGAGTTTCTGTACATAACTTCTGTTTCATTTGCGTAGATGAATCACATTTTAAAAATAAATATTTGATGATAGTCATTTTCAGAGAGTCACTTATATGTATGTAATCCGGAAACTGAGCCTCCAAACTGGCTGAAATTTTATTGATGCGTCAATATATATTGCATTTCTTTTTGTTTTGCCGGCACTATAATTATGAATCATTAATTCCCAAAGTTTTTCTAAAATAAATTATGTAAAAAATCAAAAATTTGCAAAACAAAGATGGAATTATACTTATTTTCAACGGATTATTTTTGGAAGTTTAATTATTGAGATTCTAGTCCATTATAGAAATAGAAGCTGAAAAGTTTACACAAAAAAATGTTACTGTGAGCTTAAATTTGGTTTCGGTATTTCGTACTTCCGAACAATTCGATGAATATTTAATACACCTGGCGATGTCGGTTCGGCACATATCCACAATATAATCTCTCTTGAAACTTTACAAAATTGATACTCCATTTATATGAAGTTCTCTCGAATAAATGATTTCGATAATTAAATGAGTGAATAACAGAGTGCCGGTCCGGTTAAATCCGGAGGCATTAATAAAACTCAAACTCCATCAAGGCAATTTGTTACCTTTCTGTGTAAAACCATTAATCATATAATTGTTTTGATATTATTGCGTTCGATTAATTGGTTAATTTAGACAGGATTATCCAATAAAAGTTATATTATCTAAAAATATGAATGATTATATTTACATTCATATACCTTCGGAGACTGAAACCAATACCAGCTCATTCCCAACCATTTGTATGGCTTCCGACACCTACACGCAACATAGAGTCATCGGAAAACTACGGCTTTATATTGAAGCCTTATCTGCAGCTTTTGTTGATTTTACTCAAGCCTTCGACAAGGTTTGTACAAAAAAAATTGCACAGACACTTTCAAGTGAAATATAAGTGATCACATTCACATTTGGTATCGATAAAATCTGGCCGCATCCCACATTTCTATCTATCCACTTATTTTCATGGACAGCTCTGTCTTTCGTGGTCTGTTCAATCCCTACCTTCCAGGTTCTTGAGGGTCTTTCTCGTCTTCTTCTATTTTGCGGTTAATACATCTGCTTATTCGTCAGTTGCCAGCATTGAATGGGGTCAACTATGACTTTGTATATTGTCATTTTTGTGTTTAGGTTAAATTTTCTGACCAAAGCAATGAATTCAGAGCTTCTGTAGCTTCTTTTTCCCTTGTTGCACTCTATTTCTTCTTTTGTTGTTCCATCTTCGGTCCTAGGCTATTTATTTGCAGTTCGGGATCTCCTTGTGTGCATCCTACCAGCAGATATCCTCTTTTTGACATCAAATCCCATTTTCCAAATTTCTAATTTCCTCAGCATATAATCTGCGTCGTTCTCGTCTCAAGCCATAACAACTTGGTTGTCTGCAAAGAATAGAGCTGTTAGGCACTTATCCTCTATCTCAATTCCCATTTTAGTTCTCTCAACTATTCACAGCTTCCTGAATGTATATTTTAAATAATGTGATAAACTGCACATTTGACTCAAACCTTTCGAATGTAAGAATGAGTTTGGATATGGTACTTTCCAACAGTACCGTGTCGTAAGCTTTTTCGAGATCGACAAATACGAGGTGAGTGGCTAAATTCCTGACTTACGTTTTTCTAGTATTTGCTGTAAAACCAAATCATCAATACATGAGCGTTTCGCAATAAATCCGTTCTATTTTCCTATTTCTATTGTATTTTTTTTTTCAATTCTATATTTCAATCTTCTGGGATTGCGGCCCAGGCACTTGTTGAATAGATTTGTTGAAATTTCGTGAAATATTTTCGGTTCATGTTTCACTAACTCAATGGGAATGTTCTCGGGCCCTGCTGCCACTGAATTTTTTGATAGTTGTAAAGCCTTGCTATTTTTTTTTAATATAGTTTAGCCCTAGCGACTTTTGCATATAATACAGTGATTCTAGCCTCATGCAAAAACGCTGACACTTCAGACGTCTGCAGTACCACCTCGATAAAACTGATACAAGGATGAAGACTTAGCACATCAGAGCAATTGCCCTAAAATCTATCAATAATGACATTCACCCTTAAGAGAGATACTAGTCTATTACTCAAAAAAGAAGATGCACAATACCTCGGTATCTATATTGAGTGAGCAGATAAGACAGAAGAGATAACAACTTACAGGAAAATTTACAAGGCGCGAATAAAGACAACTTAAACTTAGTATATATATACCAACAAAACAATATACCCAAAAATATAAACAAAGCGTAAAACTATAGTCGCGCGTGCCGAATTCTCAAGTAGCACCATAGATCCGCAGAACCTAGGCGATCGAGAACTGCTTGCTTCGCTGTCCCGAGAGAAAATGAACTTTTCTTCGATGTGTTCGTGAAAATAGGAAATAGGGAACAATTAGAAGGTAGAGGGATGTAGTTATGTTGGTTTTTTATAAAACGTGCACCAAATATATCGGAGAGGATTAAATGATTTGAAGTATTTTAAAATGCGAGGGCACATGGCGTAGTAGCCTGAAAACAATAATAAAACTTGTATGGTCATATGTAATACAACTCTGGAGTTCAGAAAGCAGCACGAATATCTTAACGTTTTGATTCGGATTAAGTACAGTTCGATGTTATATTCCCAATTACAGAAACTTCCAATAATTATTGAAGAATGTTCCAAATTAGAGAAGAGTTATTTGAATCGGTGGATCCAAATTCAATTAGTTGCAAATTTCCTTACACATACCACACCGTATAATTTATTTTTGAAAAAGAAAAAATCTTTAAAAAATACAAATCGAAGTGTCTGGGCATTTGCCCCCTAACACGTCCTCATTTATTTATTAACGAATTTATTCCATTTGGCTGTTCCATATCATTCTTAAGGACCAATTGTATCAAGATGAATTTTTCTTATTAAGATTTTTCGCTTTTGCATATCTGAATCACACGGCTTTCTATAATTTCCATAACGTGGTTTTACCATCACAATAGTCCCGGTTCTCGACGGAAAATGAGTTATAACGTAAAGTTTCTGTTCCATTCTATATATTCAGTTCGCTATTAGATACATCAAACTCCCGCAGTCGTTCTTTTTCTATAAAATATGATAATAATATGGCTTTCTGCTATCTCCGTAATCATTAATTTGGTAGACGATAAGAAAACAAAATACAGAAAATATGGTAAACAGTATCATGGTTGTCTACAATTTGTTCTAAGAATTGAATATTGTAGGCTTTAAATCGGTCGGTTTTTCTTATCAAGAACGAACCTCTGCCGTTTTCCTGTATAAATATGCCTTATCTTCAAGTCCGCCAAATAATTTACATGTATGGAAATTGTATGTTATCGTAAAAACATATCTCGTTTTAAGTTGGAAGACTGGTGGAAGTCGCATGTCACTTTTGTCAATTTAAATCGTTTTTTTTGGGTTTCCGCCTCGATGTTTTTTGATAAATAATGTATCTTTAATACTTACTCGTTTTAAATGTATCTTCAAGCCTTCAGACACAATTCGTCTTTTTTGCGTCTTTCTTACTATATTCGATTCGTCATTAATTTTTCAATTAAATTCTAAAATATTTTATTGATATTTAAACTTCTTTTTACGTGTTCGTATCCGCCCTTGAAAATAAGATTAAATTAATGACTTCCACCCTTTTTATTTCCTTATCACATATTCCCCCTCATATTTTTTTCAGGAAGGTCTTAAAGACCCGACTAATTTGATAGGAATTATTTAGGAGTTCAAGCAGGTTGATGCCTTTTAGTCACACGAAATTTTTCGTGTTCATAGCAGAGGCTGTGGCGTCAACTATCCCTCGGGAGGGGTATTGACATGAGATCCGCCCCCTACTGCAAAAATAAGAAAAACCATCTCAGTCTCGTAAAGTTTTACGACCTACACCATAAAATTCCACCATTGGGCCTACCGGCCAACACGAATGAAACCTTCCTGGACCTTAATTCCATCTTACACATTATTTATTAAAAATATACACTGAGATAAATGATTCACGTATGATACTATCATTTTTATTTGGAAAACTTCCAAACAAATTTTATTTGTTATTATTATATTTCCAAATTTGACAAAATAAAATAATTGGTGAAAATTGGATGTGCTCTATTTAAAAAGTAATGTAATTATTCAAATTGTTGAGACATTAAAATATTCTGCTGAGTGCAAGAACATTCGATAACTTCATAATTAACGGAATTCAATAGTTATGAAATTATTCACTAAAAATTTCGACGTCTTCCTAATTAATCATTGATTTTCTCGAATAATCCCGAATCGCAGTCAGAAAAAATCCAGAATATTTCGATACCTGCATACTTATAAAGTCAAAGACGGAGTTATAAAGAGAAAAAATTAAATCTTATTTTGTCTAGTTACAGTATCAACAGAATTAGAAATTTATGAAACTTTCTACTTCAAATTTTGACATTTTCATAATCACTGTAACGATTTTCTCGTATATTTCCGAAATACATTGAGAACAGCTCCAGAATAATCCAGAATAACCGTATACTGGAATCTAAAAGTATGAGTTAATCGGGTAATAGATTTCGTAACTTGGTGGGTTCTATATTTTCCGCCTGAATCAGACTTCAACTATGATTGTTGGTAATTAAAGTTACATTATATTATATTATTATACAATATGTAACAAGAATATCTTCAATAATTTATATCCTAACCGAAAACTCATAACAAAACTACTACTCATGAAGACAATGCGCCAGCTCAATCCATACTTTCCGTCAAGAGGTTAGACCAGTCTTATTCGCCGGATCTTGCACCGTTTGCCTTCTACCTCTTTCCTAATGTCACATCTGCATTGGAAGCAACAAGATTTGAGTCTGCTGGAGCTCAGAAAGGGGCGAGTTCTAAATGAACTGACAGTAAAAGACTTCATGTACCGTTTCCAATACTGGAGCGATTATTTAATAGCCACACCTCGTATATTCAAATGCTGTTGCATTGCATTATTTTGATATATCGCTTATAATTCATGATTCTCACTTTGGTAATTGATTTACAAATCTACTTATATGTGAAATGTGATAGTGTGCATTAATATATAAATATAATTTCTTTGAATCCTAATACCGTTGGAACTCTCTAAAGTTTTAAAACTGAAAATATACTGCAGTGATAAACGAATTCGTTTATTTTCAAAGTCAAATATCATCTTAGCAATCCAATTTTTCATTTCTAACATTAAGTCTCGACTGAGAATTTCGATATTTCAATTATATTTTTAATTAAATTGGAATCTTTTTAATACCCAAATTATATTATCGTTAAATATCAACAGAATAAATTCTATACAATTAAAGTTTTAAATCCGAACGACATCTTGAATTTTAATATTCTTTTTGACACAGGCAAAGTACTATTCGAGTGATGAACGGCGTTGTCGTGCTTATCTCTATTATGATAATAATCATTTTAGAGATCGGTTGATTTGGGTATTACAAAAAAAAAACGAAAATATTCTGAGTATAACTTATCGTCGAGCTAATTTCAACTTTATTCAATAGCAGACTTTTTAACTAATTATTAGAAATTAATCATTCGTATATGACCAAATTTGTTTTATATTTTTCTTACTAAATCAGGACTCGTACGCCTCCTGGAAAAATCCTGAAATTTGGCCCTCTATGCGGGAATTTTATTTTATATATTTGGATTTATCGTTTTTCTTAGCGCAAAATGTTTTCATATTTTTTTTGTTAAGCTTTATTAACCCCAACCTTTGCCAGACCTGCTAAGTATAATTCTGTTGCAGTATTTTCATAAAAAAGAAATTTTCATAACATATATGTTTCCAAATCGTCTAGGATTTAGGTTTCTTCGAAGAAGAAAACAACTGCTTTCCTGGCTATTACCATGACGAATATTGAATTACATCCCATATGAAGAACGTGATGTTCATCGACTTTTTTGTCGATATCAACATCCCTAATGGCTCGGAACTGCAAGGAGGGGGTTGTAACCACTGACTGGTTTCGACGTTATTACGTCTTATCAGAGTGGTATAACAAACTACCGTATTTGGTTCCTGTAGTTGAACATTCCCCTTACAACTGCGAACCACGAATTAAAATTTAACCGCAGTTAAATAAATATGTGGAAATACAAAGTACATCTAATATTTCAAAAATATGTTTACATTCCTAAATCGTCTTGATTTCAGGTCTCTTCTGTTATAAAATTAGATTTATATTCATAATTTTTGAAAAACAGATAAAAATTTTGTGTTTCGACTATTTTCAGAGGATGTAATTCAATATTTGTCGTGGTATTAGCCAGGAAAGTAGTTGTTTTCTCGTTTGAAAAACGGCAAATTATAATTTGGAATTATAAAAATTCGAAATAATATAAGAGGTGGTGTGTGAAAAAAACCTTTGCAAAACTGTGAATGAATCACGTCATAACAATAACTCGAGTTTTTCTGTGTGAACGAATAATTAATTTTTATTATTGAACACATATTTTGAGAACCAGTAAAGCAAGTTTAAAAATTTGTCGACGAGTATCGTATTTGCTAAATAAATTATTGAATTCGTGAAGAAAGTTGTACGCGATGTATCTATGAGACTTGAAGCCGACTACTAAGAGGAAATTCCGGTTGCGTGTATCGCGAGTCTCGAGGCCGTTGCCGATGCGAGATATCGAAAGAAGAGACGGACCGGCTAGGGCTTTACGTAATTAGATGAAACCCCGAACTCGCGCTTCATCTTGCACTAGCGAAACGCCAAAACATCGCCAAAGAGGGGGCTTGAACCTGAGGAGAGAACGGAAACCGGTAAAACACTGTACGCGTATAAGAGAGGGAATCGGAAAAATAGTGGGGTCGGTGGAGCACGAGGGGAAATAGCGCAACTGACGACGACGACGCCGCCGCCGACGAGCCACTAACCTGCGCGCGGCGCAACACCGCGAATCGGCTTAGTTTCGCGATCCGACGACAGTCCCTCGCTGTTGCCTGATCGCTTAGCTTGCCGCCGAAAAGCTTCTCAGAATCAGTGTGTACTGTGTTCCGAGGCGTACATTGTATAGATATAATACATATTGTATATATATATATATATGTTTATGCACTCTCTTTAAAATCTATTATTATTACTTCTTACTTATATTGTTGTTGAATAAGGCCTAAAATAACAGTTTCATCGAACCGAAGTGTTTAAATACATATTTTATTTTATTATACTTAGGTATACAAAAAAAAAAAAAAAAATTGGACGACGCGACACGCACATTTTTTGACTAATCGTTTTCTCGAATTTATCCACGTTTTTGGAAATCTGTGAGATTGACTGTGCTTTTGTGACTTTGTTTGGATCGTTTCTGGGTTTGTAACCATAAACTACTATTTCAGGATATAATTCAGAAGTGAGTAAATCATTCTTTTAATCAAAATCCTCTTCGATATTATAACCATTGAATATGTCTAGATACGTACATGAAATTTTCAACTTTTCCTTGCCGGCTTCGAAACCAAAACACGTTTATTATATTTATATTTCTCCGATTAAAGGTTGACCTATTTCAGTTCAATTTTAGCGGAATTTGTTGAATATGCAGATAGCAACAAAAAACATAAAATACCGGATATGGTGACGAAATAAATTAATCGTGTTTATTTCCCTTTATAAAATCGACTCGAAATCATTTTGTATGTGTATGAGCGAAAACCACAATTTTGCTATGGTTGAATTCTTGATTTTTCTTTTATTTGTTTCTTATTTGTTGAAAAAATTCTTCATAAAATATGGCAAATAAAAAATTGTAGCCAGATTACCGTGAGGTGTATGCCCTTTGAATCAACTGCTTCTTTTACGATTTCAATCTTTGTTTTTCTCTATATTTTCTATGCTATTTTCTTGTAGAATCTCAATTCCATTGAATTAATATAATTTTAATGAATCAAAAAGTACTTCGTGTACCATCAATTTCCATTTATGCCCAAATTAATAATTGTAAAGTACTGAAATGATGAAAAAATTGATTATATTTTAATTTTATTCAAGTTTAAATAATACAGTTATGTGACCTTTACTTTATTAATTTCCAAAGATATATAAATAAATATGAATTTCTTCTATTCATTCATTTTTACACTATTTTATGTATAGATCTTAATTATATATTTTTTAAAGAAAAAAATTATTGACTAATTTCGGTCTTCGAATATAATATGACATCGATATATATGAGATATATGAGATTATTTACTTAATATTTATCATAAAAAAATGTGTTGCAATCGTACAGGAAAATTTTTAACTTCAAATTCTAAGAACTTTTTAAATTGCACTTGTATCGGCATCAATTAGTCCAGTAAACAAGTGTAAAAATCTTAGAATCCAATCAGGACGCGTGGATTTGCGTATAATTTTAGAATTGAGTTTCAATTATCCTTAACTTCTAAATCTACCCTATGCCAATATGTGCATATTATTGTAAGCGATGAAAACTACCCCTTATTGTCAAAATTCATTAAAATAAAATTTAAAGCATGTACAAAGTTGAAAAAATATTTGGAAGATCAAAATAAAGACCGCATTATAGTATTTATCTTTTTAACCCTTAATCAATGTATTATTTCAGCCCGTAAAACCAACCCCTCTTATGATAAAATTTAAAAAAAACAACTATACTAAGTCAACGTGTTGTTTTTATTGTTTTCAACTCAAATTTTTCTTTTTCACAAAATGTCCACCCTTAAAATCCATCCCTTATCAATTTAACGTAAGTAATATTCTGATATTTTGTAGTGCTTGAGGATTATTTTGCATATTTTCATCCCTTAAACACTACCCCTCATGTAGAAAACAAATTTTTAAAAATTGTGGAATATTTTAATATAGTTTTTGCACGTATTTAATGTAATATATTGTATTTTGTGTCACTTTAAACAAATTAACAAATTCATGTACAAAATATAAAAAATCATCATTATCACTATCAGTTTTTTCATCTTCGTCCTCTTCTTCATCAGTTATTGGAGAACTGTAGAAACAATTTTTACCACAACATCCATTGCAAGTTGAGTTACAAAAAAGTTTTTTACAATTTTTTGGCACCACATCTTTTTTTGTAATTGCAAGATACCATTTAATAATATTTTCAGGTCTTCAATGTTTTGTTGTTTGTTTCTTTACGTTCTTTAACAGTATCATATAACGTATCTACCAGCTTTTCTTCTATTTCGAGAGTATTTCTGTGAAATGTGTCTGCCTGTTCTCCTAAATCTTGCCTTTTTACCATTAATTCAAAAAAATTTCTTTTGCCCTTATTATAATGATGTTGTATGACAGCCGGTAAATGCATTTAAAAAAGAAATAAATGATAGGGTATTCTGATTTAAAAACTGTTACTTGCGGGAGAATTTTATTTACCTAATTTTGAAATTTAAATTTTTTTCTCGAATTTGGCTCTTTCTGTCAAAATCAGTAATTTGTCAATATGGCTATTTCAACTATAAATTCTTTAATTTCTCCTTACCCTTGGTGCCATATCGGTTTTTTCACTATGTGTATGTACACACATAAATTTAATTATAACTCGGTTTGTATTAGTTCTATAATAAAAAAAAAACAAAAGCTACGTACAAGTTTTTGAGTTATTTGTGAAAAATCGATCGAAAATATGCTTTTTGTTACAAAATTTCAATCATGAATAAGTCAAAAAGTATTGATTTTTCGAAAAAAACTCCAGAGTAATTTTCTAGTTCGGGTGGTATTAATCCACAGAGTAAAAGCACATATCGGAATAGGGTAGATTTTGCATTTTAAGGTATTTACTATCCACCGTTAACATTTCAAGCAAATCGACGCGTCATGATAGAAATCTGAGGTAAAAACCATTGTTCACTGGACTATTTAATAAATTTTCCAGTTTCATTATATGTCAATGATTTATAACAATTCCATTTTTCTTGTATTTAGTCGTTCTAACAAATTTCTATAATTGTGTACGTTTTTGTTTTATTTTTTTATCATATTGACGAATTCTTGGTCTATTTTCTAAGTATCGAGATATCTGTCCTACGTAAAAAGCATGGAAATTATCACAAGCAATCTCATATACATTATTTTACTTCTATTACTTTTTGTTTCATATTTTAGACTACCGATATCGTTTGTGACTTATTCCAATTTCATATTTATTTGAAAAATTTGCTAGTTATTAAGAAAATCATTGTAGATATGGTTAGGAAAGTTGTTTTATACTTTCATGTGTGTGATCTGTTTTGTTTGTTAAATGATTTCAATATTTACCATCCTGTTTTTTTAATTTATTCATTCTAGAAAATTATTTTCCTTCGAAGCAGTTTATTATTTTAAAATAGTTTATCCGAATTTGCTTTTTTAGAATGGCGCGGCTTTCCACATTGAGTATCATTATTCATCATACTTTTTCATGTCTTCATATATTTGGTATTCCCATTTGCATTTCGCCCTTCTTCCCGGCGTTTACTCTATTGGTCTTCACTTATTTTTTTCTGTATATGTCTTAATCATCTTCATATCCGTGCTTTTAGATACATTACCACGTCTTCTCCTTCTATCTAGTTCCTTATTTCGTAATTCATGTGTTATATATTCATTTTTCTTTCAGTTTCATCGATCTAAGAATTTTTCTCAGTATTTGGCATATTTTTTTCTCACCTTTCCATGTTAAACTGATTATTAAACTGCATACCTTATGGTATTATAGTTTATTACCAGTTTTAATTTTCTCATTTATCTATTTACCGTTATTTTGAATTTATTTGTTATTTGGGAACTATTTTCATTTCCATCTCATTTTCAATATCATTTTATGTCTTTATTTGTGGACCGTAGTTGGGCATGTATAAATCTTATTTCAGGATCTACTAGATCTATTAATCAAACTAATGATCAACGTCCTTTTGTTTAGAGCATCTCGAAAAAATAAATAGATCAGAAAACCGAAGGTTAATCTACGTAGAAGAGACTTACTTAACAACCAATTGAATGAATTAAAATCTCGCGTTATATCAATTTCCGAACAATTAAAAATTGACGGCATACTATTTTGGATCACTTGACGTTAAATTTCATATCAAACAAGCCGAAGCACTCACTGCCTCTTTTAATATTCCCTTGAGATGCATTCAAATAATGAAATGTACAAGTGGCAGCGTTAAATAGATTTGACATTAAATGTCAGTACAATCCAACTTAGATATGAAAGGAATAACAGCAAGTTTTGAAGAAAATACTAATTTCATTTATAAACATTCCGGAATAGAGAATAAAAAGTTTTCATCCAATGGAGGAGAAGCTAAAAAAAGAAAATTCATTAAAACTTTAATTTTGCCATGTTCTTGTCAAATCAATTTTTATTTTCTCTAAATAATCTCATATCCTGATACGAGAGTTGCTACTTGTATTTTGAGGTGGTATCAATACAATTTATCGTTCATTTGAATCAATTATCGAAGCAATTTCTCCATTTTAATTGAGATACCTCCAAACGCTTCTTCGAGTGTAGAAAAAAGTTGATCTCGCAATTTATTTTCAAGCTGCAGGAATGAGAAAAATCATTGGGATTCATACAAAGACTGTACAGCGGATAACACATCAATTCGATGTTTTGACTGCTTTTGTTTTAACTTAACTTAGAGAATGATTCGTTTTCATCGATTGGTTTGCCGAACACTTCTGGCAAACAAAAACAAAAATTGACATACGTTGCTCTAATGAGACATGTGAAAACACGCGACCAGTTCTAAAAACTTCTGTTGGATTTGGCTCGTTTTGAAAGACCCATACACTCGATTGTTCTTCAGTTTCGGGTTCATGATTCTCGCCTGTCAAGATCTTATAGACGTGTTTTGAAGCATATCGATTGATTTTTTCAGCATTTCATTCTACCAATGGACGATTCTCAAATTATGTAGTCTCCAACGCGACTAAATCTTTCTCACAGCCAAATGTACACGCAGTATTGAATGTATGCGAGTCAGAGTACGTTCACCATTATGTCAAATGTCAAACTTTATGATGGTGACGTCAGATTTGACATATTCATATCAGTGTTGCCATATCTCAAAACTTAGGTAGCAGCTTTTTTAATAGAAATGTCATATTTAATTCGGTTGTTAATTGTTTGTGTAATATTGTGAAGTGTAATCATGTTCCTTAAAATAACAATGCAACTTGCTAGTAGCACTTTTTATTACCTTAAATTATTGAAGAATAACACTTATAAACAATTTATCAAAAGAGTTTGGAAATTATGTGTATAAATAAGCACGTATATGAATAATTGTTTATTACGTCATTTGCGTTGTTTACATTCTAAATTATTTTAACTGGTAGGTATTCGCCGTAAGTGCAGTGATTAACAAGTTTTATTTAACAACCATAAAAAGAGTATTAATTCATTATCGGTGAGTTATCGGTTTTCACTCATAGTTTTGCGAATTGTATATTCAAAATGTCTCTATTATCAATCTGTCTTCTGTCTTTGCTCTTATGTATTGTTCTGTGAAAAAATATAAAAAAAAGAATTTCCACGATAAAAAGATATTAATTAAACAATGAGTTACAATTTTTCTAAATATTTTGATATTGTTTAGATTGGCTCCGTTTAGTACAAAATAACAAAAAAAAAATCTGCGAATAAGTATTAACTCAAAAATTTTCAGTTTCCTTAGGGGTCTTTCATGTATTAAGCAACGCATTTTTTTAAGATTTTTTCACCTCTCCGCCCCCCATGTAACCCGCCGAAGCACCTAAAAGCTGCTAAAATAATTTTGCAGTAATAATAAATCGAACAAGATATTTCTAATTCGCAATATATGCTTAAATTATTTATTAATATTGTTATTTAATAATAAACAATCACATATGATGTAATAAACATTTTCTTGAGTTTAAATTATGTTATAAAATGGGCTCAAAGTCCTAATAAACTTTTTTTACTTATCTAACATTCAATTACGCCGTATTCCTGACTTAGCCCTCTTCTTAATGCCAGGACTCACTTGTCATACACCAATCCGATCCGTTTCCGGCCCAAATTTGCTCCAAAGACAGATTTATGTGAAGCGTAATACGAAAAATAAAAATTACGTACAATACAGTCGAGAAAATCTCCGTAAAACATTGAGGAAAAAGCAGCTTGACAACTTGGAAGACTTTATTTTCCTAGTTTTCATATTTAAATAAAAAATCGATGATACGTAACGCGTTGTTCCAAACCCCCTTACCTCTCTTTAACGAATCGTAACGTTTTATCAGATCCCCATCCCCCAAATTGTAAATTTACTTCAATAATGAGAACTTCTGGTATTGATTTTGTCATCTCCAACATTATCTTACTGAATTAAAGTGCTTTCTAGTATGTAATCCAAAGCTTCTTTTTGATCTCATCAACATTTTGGATCTGGATCTGGATCTGGATCTGGAGGTCCCTTGCCATAATTTCCCATCATTTATCTATTGGATTGAGATCTGGCCATTAAAAATATTGATTCCGATATATTTGAACGATTGTTTAGTACAGCGTACGGTAGGATTTTTTTTTTAAAGCAGCCCACACTATGACTCTGCCACTCCAATACGACCTTCTTGGCACAATTTTGTGATAAGAACTTCTGAATTTTTTTACCTCAATAACCTATATGGGAGACCTCCCATATAAGATTTTACTATGAGTCCATTATAGGCCAAGTCTGTACAACTTTTCTATTGGATTGAGATCTGGCCAATATGATGATGAAAGGTGACTAAATATAATTTTATTCCCTCTGTACATAGCAGGACAACTACCTTAACTAATTCAGTGGTGGTTTAAATCTCCAATGACCATATTATTGGCGGTTTTAAAATATTTCACATGGTGTTCTTTTGGTCACTTCAGCGACCAACATTTTATTACATCCACGATTACTAGTTCAAAAATACAGCACATTGTAATTTTATCTGGCAACCCTGTATATGTCACAATTCTAAGTATTATTTCAGAAAATTTCCTATAATTATTTAGAGAGTACTACCAAATAAGTACTACCGACAAGTATCCATAACAGTGATTTCAACTTTGTATTTAATTATGAATGAAAGCGAGACAAGAAGATAAATAAACGAGACAACGATGCGACTATTTATATTTTATGAGGTCATATTTATGGTATTTATAGTCACAGCACATTTATGATTTCCATTTGCATTATTCAACGTCTACAATGTAGTTAATTTCGAATAAAATCTCTGTAGCTTTATATTCATTCGTGGGTTTTTTTTTTCTCGTTCATCGTCATCACACCTATTCTCAAATCCTGAGTATATGGAATTTACAAATGGTCACTCGGCATGAGATTAAATCTCCTTTGCCATATACTAAAAATGAGACATTTATCCGTGCTTTATTCCTCAAGTAATTTCGGCTAGAAACGTTTTAAAAGGAATGCGTTTTGTTTTGTGATAGACCAGCTTATTGATTCATATATCCTGATTTGTAGTTTTGAATTCTCGCAGTCTAGTGCGGTCCGTTAGCTCCTGGACTCATAATATAGTAAACAGAATGTATTCGCAAAAATCCTTATGCACACGTCAGCGACAAGTCTCAACAAGCTTTGCACAAAGTTTCAACTTGCTGCTTCGATCCATTTTATCATATTTCAATCAAGTTGTTGTTCAAAAATGTATTGTGGTTTTACAAACAAAGATAAACACCATTACACAAATAAAAAAACGGTGTAGAGGCTGCACAAAGATTGGGCACCTAACATATAACCCTGATCCAGTCACGTCCGACTATTTTTATACTCATGGAAATTTTGGTTTTGAAAATATTTTAGTTGAAAAGATCGTATCCGAAAACCGAAACGTAGAAATTTTCATGATTTTACTATAAATATTTTGCCATATATACAGATAGTTTTAACTCGTCGTGGGACACTGTATAGGAATTGATTGCAAAAAACCTGAGATTGCTACAAACTTGAGCTGCCACAGACGGACGGACGAACCTAAAAAACATTAGTGATAGCGATAATAAAAAATGCACTAAAAAATTGAATTTGTTTAGATTTACAATAAAAAGGGGAGTAGGTTCAACGATTAAACATTTTTTTTAAGCATTTTTGCGTCAACGTTATAAATTTGTGTTGTAATTTTCGATTATCGCTGTTATCTAGCGAGAACATAATGAGGCCAGTACTTTTTCATAATTCTAATCGTTCATTACGGATTAAATTTTGTATTTAACGTTTATTTCGACGTTTATATTAATGTACAAAATAAATATAAATTGATAACAATAATTTATTTAGAAAAAATTACTTGATGGAAAGTACAACTATTATCGCACAAACCAAAATAATCGTAAAAACGAATTGTCTGAGATCAAGATAAGTGATAAGTTTACGTATTACGTGTAATGTCAATAAAATGTGTAATTTATTGTGTTTCATATAAATTATTAATACTTATAAAAGTCTTACTCCTACCTAGTGAACGTATTATTAAGAAAACTAAGTAGGTATGAAATAAGGTGTTTCGATATTCGACTAAAAACGCTTTACGGTTAATAGCCCTCCACAATTGATGAAAATTGAAATAGGATTTAAATTTTTTCAATTTCTTATTTCTTAGACCTTTTCATATATTAATGCTTCTAAATGTTCTTGATTTTACGTCTCTTCTGTTTTAAAATTTCTGTTTGGCGATCTATCCAACTATTAGATTCTGAATTTAGACGCTTAGCTATTCAAAAACCAAAAACTGCATTAAAAGAAATTAATTATCCAGAAAAAATGATAAATAACATATTCAAACAGAAAACAGAAAAACAGAAACGAAACATCAAAACATAAAACATTTTTCCTTACCATACGTACAATGACTTTCCCAACGACTATCAAATTATTTGAATAAATATCTTATTATAAGTCATAAAATGCATTATACATTATCCAAATATTTTACTAAATTAAAATTTAAAACAGCAAAAAACAAAAGAAGTAATATTATATATCAAGTGCCTTGTACTCATTGTGACGCTGTCCACATAGGACAGACATCTCAGTATTTAAAAAATAGACTAAGAGGTCATCAATACGAAAAAAAATAAACGAACCATGGAATATCAAAAAAACATAAATTCAATTATAAAGATTCAAAAATTCTTTAAACGAAATTCATAAGAACGAAAAAGCTATAAATGATAGAAAACACCTAAATAATTTAAATAAAATTTATAGCTCTATTTTGTAAATTCTAATAAAACTACAAATAATTTTATTGATCAAGTACTGCTACATATTTGAGATGTAAGGACTAAGAAAAAACTATTTTTTCTCATTAGAACAAAGTTCTAGTTTGATTTGATTCTTATTTTTATGTTTATGATGTAGGTGATCTATTGATTAATATAAATACACAAATTGTCATTGTCAATATCATATTTTGATAAAGACTGGAGTCGAAACGTCAATTTCTTATCAATCTTTCAAAAATTATTAAAGAAAAACTAATTTTAAAACAGAAGAGACCAAAAATCAAGAACATCTAGAAACATTAAGTTTTAAGATAGGCAAATAAAAAAACTATTTATAATTGTATATACAAGGGGGTACCCAAAAATAACCGGAATTATTTTTTAAATGCTATATATTTACAAATATTTACGAAACAACTTTATCCCCTTCAAAATACTCTCCATTTCAAGTAATACATTAAATCGCCGTACTTTCATGCCCCTTTTCATGCGTGGAAACAAGAAAAAGTCGCACGGATCCAGGTCAGGCGAGTAAGGTGCGTGAGGTAGCGGAACCATGTTATTTTTAACCAAAAACTGACATGTGATTTGATCGCATCAACCGCTTCTCCAGGTGTAGTTTTGAGCTGAAGGAATAAGAAGAAATCATGGACTAATCAAATCGATACACTTTGACTGTACAAAAAGTTTTTGTTTAAACTGAGAGCTTGCATTGTCATACTGTATGTTTCAATTTCTCTATATCAGTTTACACGGTAGCTCGAGATGGTGCTCTGTAGGTTTAATCCACGTCGAAAGTCATCGTATGAAAATATTCGTGGTTTAAATCCATTTTATGACCAAGATTAATGTTTCAAATATCTGTAAACAATTCAAATAGCGCTCGTATGACGACACGTTCTGAGTACGTTCACCATTGAAAATGTCAAACTTTATGATGGCAATTTCAGATTTGACATATTCACATCAGTGTTGCCATATCTCATAGCAACCCTCATATCTATTTTCAACCACTGACGCAGGTGGACGAACTGAGCGCGAACGAGATCTTAAAAGCTTCAGAGCTGTACCGTTTACTCTTCAACTGTGTCTTCCTCTTCAATTTCACATATTTCCCTTGCAGCAACTTTTCTAGTATGTTAGAACACTACAGAAATTTTATATTTATCGTACTCCATACTATTTATAATAAAAACGTACTGCTTCGTCAATAAACAAATTTTTCCCATATGAAAACCGACATTATTTATGAGACAACCTCTGTAAAACTATCCAACTAGTTGTCGTTAATACTATAAAGTTGACGGGTAGTATAAATAGAAAAGTTTGTTTTAAAATTAAACATTCACCTTTAGTCGTGTTGCTCCTGGTCAAAATGTTACAATTTCAATTTTTTTCATGTGTGTGATACTAAATTTAGGAAATTCCGTTACATTGTCGCATACAAGTCAAGTTAATGAAAGTCGTTCAACCAAATGGATACCGAGTTTCTATAAAGATTGTTTATACTCCTAAAGCAACATGCTAAAATATTTATGTTTGCTATAAATATACCTATTCGTTGAAATATTCAGCTGAAAGCATTTATCTATTTACGTTTTACAAATTCCACGGGAAATTTTTGAAACGTTAATTTTTAATATGCAGGACTGACAAATTTCAGACTTTAGTGCTTTTCATGACGATACTCGAATTCTAAATTAAATGTATGAACCCTACTTTTAAAAAAGTTAATTTTTTGTTACTTTTTCAACAAAAATTAACTTAACCATATTTATCTTAAGTCACTGGAACTTACATCTCCAGGTTGTAATTGGTAACAGTTAAAAATGTCTTTTGGCATTCCAAAGTATGTTCGAAAATATTTGGAACTAATTAACTGGATTTTCATCTAGAACCCGAAAGCCAAATCATTATACACTCGATCGATACTCTAGCGGGACGCTTCCTAGAGGCTCTCGATACGAGTGTAGGCGATAGGAATGCTACCCAACCACAATTTCGATTCCTTCAATTGCTCTACTACAAAATGGACGTGATTGAAGTGACTGTTTATACCGGAAACGAATTTAATTGAAGCTTTCTCGTTCTCAGGTGCTCTCTAAATGTCGCCAACTATGAATTTTCTTAGTTCTCAACTCTTGAGGACTTACAATATAATACAACAAGAAAATTATTTATTCCACTTCATAAGAAGTAAAAAAATTGTATCTATACTCAATTTTCAATCAATCAACGTCGCCTTTTCTCGTATAACCTCGTGGAAAGTGTGAATCGGGCTTTAGAGCTTAGTAGCATGTCTGTTCATAGAAGAAAAGCATCTCGCAGTCATATAGGTTTATATGAACCTGTCATATAGGTCCTCATGGATCTAGATCTGCTAGAATTATTACTGGAATGTGAGACTATCACATACACATGTTAATTTCGCATAGATCATAGATGTGGTTTTCCGTGATTGGTGTTTTACAATGATGATTCAGAAACTAAGAGCTAATGTAGGAGACGATGTAAACGGTCTTTTAGTCCAGTTGACCCTACCACAGAACTTCTATCCATCATTGTTTCAAAAGAAAAATGCAGTGTATCTTCTACCGGAAAAAACAATACTACAAACATTTGATTTCCCTTTAATTCGATAAAAGTTAATCTGGGAATGCAAAATATCACTTAATGTCCTAGGACTAAAGAATTTGGTGGAGTATTTAGTTACTTTGAAGTGCATGGTAATGAATCGGCAGATCAACTGACAAGAGGGTGAGGAATAACTACCATCATTACAGCAGTTTCTAAACCAGTTGAGGAATAGCAGCAAATGTGGAAGTTGCCATTCTTCTCATAGTCAGCGAACTGGACCAAAAATGCTCTATTTCCCAAATAGACTTACTAACGGAACACTGATCATCTTTGGACATGGTTCCTAATGATACCTATCGCTTCTGTTAAGAAGGTACTAAGACAGTTGCAAAGGAGAAAGAGGATCATCGGGTTGTTTGCAATTTGGATGGGGACATTGTTTACTTGGGATGAAAGATATATTATGTTTGATCCTGCTATAAGAAAAATTCCTCGTTATATTGCATTTAGGATGGTTGAGCTATGTGAAGAATAGAATGAAAAGAGCGAAAAAAGAAACATGAAGAAAAGAAAGGCGAGTAGTCGGTTTGAAACCGCAGAAAACTTGCAACACCGACGATAATAGCAACGAGGAAGGTAGTTATATTTATTGAGACCTTGGTACTGGAATGGTAAACTGTAAAACTGTAAAAGATTGTCTTCGCCGTATCTCTGATGTAAACCAATTTGCTAACGCTTTTAATAGATGTTCCAATAACACATCAAAACTATTATACTGTGAAGGGAATGGTTCTAATATAAAGAATAAGATAGAAGACTCTATAGGCGAGATATATGGTACTATGTTTGATTATAATGTGTAATGTCTCCACCCACTCATTTTTAATAATCATTTGAAAGAATTAAATCAGAATAGTGGGTTTTGCTCAATATTTTCTATCCTTTACTTTATTCTGTTATTCATGTCATTTGATGCGTCTCATTTTACAAGGTCAAATTAGTAATTGAACACAGTTGGACTCACCAAATCTATTCGTCAGACTGAGTAATTTTTTTTTATTTTAAATGAACATCCTTGAATCAATACAGCGTCGTGTCTTGAGATGTTGCATCAAATTTTCTAGTTTATTTTAGAAATATTTTTAAAACGGGCGATGAAAAATTTCAATCGCCTGTTCTTTTTTCCGAATTCGTCTGAATGTTGTTTAATTCCATCTATTTATAACCACACTGGAATCCCAGTTGTTTATACTGTATTCAAAAACTTGACAGTGAACGAAAGTAAATAAAAAATGCTTTAAAACAAACATTTTCAATTATTCAAATACGAAGCGGTCTCACAACAAGAAAAAATATCAAAGAGAATTACGGGATATATTTTTATTCAATTCAATTCAATTAATCAACTTTACATGGTCCATCAAGATCCATGGAGAAATTGATAAAACTAAAATATATGATAAAATGAGAAAATTTATTTTGAAATGATGTTGTCTTGATGTATGGCAACACTGATGTGAATACGTCAAATCTGACACTGCCATCATAAAATAGTTTTCAGATAATTGGGACTTTCATCTTTGTCAAAAATTGGAATTAAATCATCAAACATTTTCGACGTGTATTAAACCAACGCACTTTAGTTTTCATTTTCTCTACACAGGGCCACTTCATAGTGACCTCGTACATAAGATACCATCTTTCCAGTATGTCAGATGATCTTCGGGAATTTTTGTATGCGACAAATCTTTTAAATGCAAGCATTTAATCACCGCACGTTGCTTGACACGTTCCGTTTCAACGGGTTCAGGTTTATTAGTGTCTAGTGTTAGTTTGTACATAATAGGTTACAATGTTTTGATTTGAAAATTGATCAAGGGCAGAACAAACTGTTCGGTAAGCCACGCCAAGGCGTTCTGTTTATCCTTACTTGAGCGAAGGTTTTCCACTCTATTTGCTTTTTTTACGTGCTTGATGTCTGTTCTAGAATGTTGTTGATGTATTTGCCATCTAGATCGTTATCTATATCTATTTCCGTACAAATGTTTTAATTTTTTTTTCTCCCAGCATTGTACGATAGACTTCAATGTATTCAATTGATGATAAAAAATTCAATTATTATATATCAGTAAATAAATCAAGAAATATTTACATAACGACTAGGTAGTTTCTTGGCGCCACCAATAACAATCGAAATATTTAACCGGTTTGCCTTTGACATTACCACTCCTATAACGTATGACCTCATATAACCCAACTTGTTATTCAACTAATTATTTCCATTTTCTGATGAATAATACTTTCTTATTTTTTTCAGGTAAGTTTTTATAGCTGAAGCGAGAAAGTTAAGCCTGTTTTTAGATTTGGTAAGAATTTCATATGGAAACAAACATTTAAAATCGATGACTTCGTTTTTCCACTTTTTTAAAATCTGTTCCACTTCTTTGGAGCCGGTGCTCCCTTTTCAAGTTCATGGTTGTTTTGTTTCGGGTGTGAACTGTCTTATTTCTGTCAAACATTGCCAAACACTCGACGGAAACATCTCCACGGGGCTGTTTTTGCTCCATTGTGAGCAAACGCGGCAACCATCTCCTCATGTCCAAATTTTCATTTAATATGCGTTGTACCGCACTTTTCGAAATGCCTACTATGTTTGCTAGCTCGTGTACTATCAGTCGACGATCATCCAGTACCGCTTTGTGGATTGTCTTCAACATTTCTAGAGTCGTCACCTCATTTGGTCGATCACTGTAATGAAGGTCGTACGGCCTCTGCACCTTTCTAATACGGTGGTGTTTTTCAAGCAACTACCGCCATACCCTCACTTTTTTCCATTTCCCTTGCATCTTCTTCTATTTGTCTTTTTTCTATTTGTTATAAAAATGATAGAAAATGAATTGAAGAGTCAATGTCATTAATAATTTAATCGACGCGGATTATTCTCTATTCAAAAACGTGTCTCTACATAACGATTAGTTCCTAAATACAAAAAGAATATTTCACATTTAAAAATTCAATATGGATTTAAACATAAAATAATTACATTATGTTATAAAGACTCGGCGACTCGTTAAAAGGCAACAAATTGGGTTTATTATGTAATTAAATAAGTTAATATTGCGCGTCGACGTATAGGTCTATTTATAGTGGTGATTTTTTTTCACAAAATGGCGACAGTGGCTGTAAATTTAGCCGAGAACGATTTATCTAATTACATCATAGATCCGACCTTGGTTGCCACCAGAATACAAATAATGCTAATTGGTGATTCATCTGCTAGTTCATAACCTTAATTCGATTGTATCAATTCATAGTCTGAGCAATGTTTATCATTGCCTTTCAGAAAACAAAACGAAAAAATTTGATAATTATATAATCGTTCGATTGTGTGCGTGTTATCGAAATGAGTTGGAAAAATTTATTTCTCATAATATTTAACGTCGGCTGGGGTTGTTTTACTACACTTACTATGTTTACTAGTCAAACTTCCAATCAACCTACAGTTTCTCGCTTTTTATGATGACAAGCATTGTCGTCGATCGTCTTTTCCGGCGATTCTGGAATGTTTAGTCAATGTTTTACAATATTCGTTTGAGTTTATTGTCGACCCAGGTACCATAAACTAGATGATCCCAAACACAGTCGCCATAACCTTTTCTGTCGACTACGTTTGTTTGAATATCTTTGCTGACGGTGAACCTGGGGAGATTTTTGTTTTGTTTCTTGTCTGTCAGCATCTGGGATCTGGGGGAACCAATTCTGTTCTTTGAGTTCTGTCATGGAAGACTTCAGGAAAGCGTTCAACAAGCTCATTCACGGACAGTGCCCCTCCGTTCTTTGAGCAGATCATTTACAAAAACATCCGCGAAACCGGCGATCTTCCGCTGCATGGTGAACTTCTTTGCGACCCTCAGCAAAAGCCTTACACTATTTGTGAACGTGCTGAATGAACATGTACTCTTCTTCATATACCTCAGTCAGTTGTCTATGAATCTCCATGGGCGGTAAGTTTCTTTCGTGGAGATAGCGGCTAGAATCTTGCATTTGGCGCAAACGACGATCAATATTTCTATCTTTGACAGTTACCAAACGAACACTAACTGATGTAGCGAATCGTAGACGTGGATTTAGTTTAGTAAATTATCTCGAGAGCTCTTTGGAAACTATACTATTGGCACAACCCTGTTAGATACTTTATTTTTGTCAACTGCTATATTTGATTTAGTAAGATATTATATTATTGTGGTTTGTACCACATTTTGTAGTATCAGTAGTGGTTTTCCTGAAAACTAAATTTTTCGTCTGATTCTCTTTCTGATATCCATTAAACAGATATATCTCGATCTAGTGGAACTCCTTGTTCCACTTTAACATTCCATGAACATGTTCTCTCACCAGATTCATGCGCTAATTCCGAACGTGTTCTGAATACGTCCAACGTATCCTCTGAGATTGGTAAGGACTTTAAATCTAGCGCATGTGCATTCATCCTTTTTGCGATATTTACCACAAAATAACCTCTAACCTATGTTGTCTTCTACTTAATTGTATCTAAAAAAATGTGGTAGTTGACTTTATACTTAAAAATATCCGGCCGGTTAATTAATACATTTTATTCTCCTAGCTATTTCAAATTTTATAAGTTCATAAATCGTTCGTGGATAAATTTATTTTCAGAACAAATTCTGAACGAAACATGCGCATCTGACACGTCCAGAAGATATATACATTCGAAATATGTCCAAGAGGTACTTCAAAATCACTTGTTCTCAATTGTTTACGCCTCAAATGTTATTTTTACTGTTGAATATTTATCACTCAATAATAATCTAATTGAAATTGTTAGGTTAAGTTTCAGAATTTGCCTTTAAAGGCACATTTGTCTATATATAAATTTTTGTATTGCAATTAATTTGGTATACAACTATTAATATTACAACTCAAAATACGTATTATAATTTTTCTAATTAATTATTGTAATCATTATGTACAACATATTAATAACCTCGTTTAGACTAAGATCGTTATAATTAATCAACTGATGATTCTAAAATCGCATCGTTTATCCAATAATTATTATACCCGCTTAATTCAATTACATATGGAACTTGTTTTTGTAGCCTTGACTAAATAATTTCTAATTTGTAATTCGATATTGCTGTTTTTTAAATCAATTCATCAGTTGCAGCATCTTTAAAATGCACACCGTAAGCGTCTATAATTAAGTTTTCCTCACTATATGATTAAATTTTTTGAAATATTTTAATGCATATGTTGAGTAATGAAAATTAGAGTATGAGATATAATGGTTGAAGGAAAACCACGAATTTAATGGTTATTATTGAGGCTATCTTCTCTTGTTAGTATTGAATATAAAATTAAAAAAAAAAATGGAAAAAAGAATCATGTGTTTGAGAGAGAATTTATTAATTCATGATTCTTCGCGACATTAATTAGAAAATTAGTTGTTTTTTTAAAAAAGATCAGACCACCGTATTGTTCAAAATTGGAAACCAGATCAAATGTGAAAATTTTTTCCATTCCGATTGAGGTACTACCAATAATGCGTTTGAACGCATCACCCGCTTCTTCTCGGGTGTAAAAAAAAGTTAATCTCGCAATTTTTTTTCAACCTGCAGGAATGAGAAAAATCATTTGGTGCCAAACGAGGACTGTACGGCTGATAACTCATCGATTCGTTGTTTTGACTTTGACTTTGACCAAAACGTTTTTGTTTGAACTGAGTGCTAGAGAACGATTGATTTAACCGATTTTTTGACCACTTTTGGTGTACCATTCAAATTTGACCGTTCTACGGTGGCGCCATGACCAGTTTTTGAACTTTTGAAGCACCGCGATTGAATTGTTTCCTTATTTCTTTGCACCAATTGACACGAGCTTTTTTTGGCATATTGTCAAATTATACGATATCTACCATGTTATATTTCAAGTGGAACTAATGCCCAAGTATGCAACAATCTCACGGTATGTCACATGAAGATCTTGCAATATCAGTTTACGCACAGCATCGATGTTTTCTGGCACAACAGCCGATTTTGGACGCCCTTCACGAAATTAATCCTGTAGCGTAGTAAGACCAATATTGAATTCGGAAAACACGGTTGCTCGAGATGGTGCTTCATCACCAAAAGTCGAAGCGAATTGTTCGGCGCAGTGTTGTTTGTTTAATCCACGTCGAACATGAATGTTTCAAGTATATGTGAACAACTCGTTTAACAACACGTTTTGAGTACGTTCACCATTAATAATGTCAAACTTTATGATGGCAATGTCATATTTGACATATTCATATCAGTGTTACCATATCTCAAAACTTAAGTGGCATCACTCGTATAATGTTTGTAACGCCGTTTACATAGGACAGACATCTCAGTTTATAGAAAATAGTGTAAAAAGTCACCACTACGATAAAAATAATAAAACCTTATTAACAAAACATGAAATATCAAAAAAACGTACATTTGCTACATATTTTTGAAATAAATCAAGAAAATTACTTTCTGTGGTTAAAATAGATTTTTATTTTGATATTCATGTTATAGGCGATGTATTGATTAATATAATTATGCAAGTTATCAACAAGTCATATATTGATAAAGACCGAAATAGATAAATCGTTAACGTGTTTTAAAAATTAATTTTAATTCAGAAGAAACCTAAAATCAAGACAATTCAGCAACATATAGATTATACGATTTGTCATTTGAAAAATATTAAATGGAAATATGAAATCCGGCTGTATAAATGAACTGTATTATCATTGCGTGTATCCACACGATATTGCTTTGAAAACAAAAGTTCATGAATATTGACATATATGAGAGATATTATCATAGTTCCAATTTCCCTAGCAATATCTGCAAATTTACCCTCAACGTGTGTTATTTACCCTTTATCTGGGAGCAGTGTCGCGTGTAACTCGATCGAAATTATCGCTAAAAAAATTGCGATAAAACACGTGATGTAATATTTCTGTGGGGTGACTCCGCTATACATAGGGTGCATTTCTAACGTCGATAGCAAATTATTAACTAATCGTTAACGTTTTTGTAATAATTAAAATAAATAATACCTTTGTCTCTTTTCTGCGATATTTGATTTTTTTCTGAGGTTTCCTTTATAAGATTAAAGTAATTTATCTTAAATTTGTAAATTTTGTAATTCCATTGATCCCAATTCAAAAACTACGGAACAAGAAAAATTTTTTTTAAATTATAATCAATAAAATTTCCCATCAACTATTGGTTCTGTTGCTGTTTCGATTTTTAGATTGTTTGTGAATATTGAATCTAATGAATGAGGCCTTAAGTGTTGTATGGCGTGTTTTATGAGTTATAAAACACCAAAGTTTTATAGACCTCTATAAAAAGCGTTAAGCAATTGCATTACAACCTTATATTGATTATGAATAAAATACGTTTTATATAATATAGATATGATATTGGACAATTTTTTACGAAAATCGTCTTACTGGAACAGTTGTTTTCAATGTCTATGAATTAATGTAGCAGTAATTTTTTTGTAAAAGCTCAACTCTGGTGTTCCGAGTTTACAAATAAGTATATATGTACAGAATGCGTCAGTCAAACTTGCTCGTTTGGAATGGCTGAGAATACACAAAAAGTAGTCAAAACAACACCGAAGTTTGCTGAAAAATCAGTAACTGTATTCATTTTGATGTTAATCGCAATCAGCCAGTGTCTAATGTAAATTCAATACAGATAAATTTTTAAAATATCGGTGAAAAAACAAGCAGTACGTGATCCGTTCAAACTCCTGAGAACCCTCACAAAGTTATTCAGTCTTTTAACGAAAACTACGATTTTGCTGCCCGGCGGAAATTCTGCCAAACGTTAAGGAAAATGAGGACCTCTGGATAAATGACGTGGCGCATTTTCATCTTTCGGAATTTGTGAACGAATACAACTTAGGTACAGAGAAAGAAATGTATTAATTGGAAAGGACGCTATCTATCCGGTGTTATTTTTAAACGTCGATTTATTAGCCTTTCGTTTAGTCTATGCTTTTTAATAAACAATCATATTATAACAATAAAATCTTGAAAAATCTTTCCGTTTGTGTTTCCCAGTCATTTCGAAAATGCAGGATTGTCTGTCGCAGCCTATACTAATGGTGGAAATATGCTAAAAATCTAATACTAATATTGTATTTTTTTTTTTTTTTTGGTAAATTTGGTGAAAACCTACCTTTTTATGTCCAAAATACAGTGTAATTCATTTATTTGGCAATATTTATATTTTTCATTTTATTTTGATTGTCAAAAGATTTTTGTTCTAAATGTTAATAAATACCTAAAAATTTTACATTGTGATTGAAGAAAATCTCTGGATTTCAATTTTTAATCGTTTTTTTTTGCCTTTTCTAACAAATTTATCATGGTGATGATAAAATCAGAAAGTAGTGATTTCACGAACAAAAAACTCAGCGTCTATTTTGAAAAAAGCTGATATTTTGACTAGAGAATTTTCGTTTGAAATTTTTTGGGTGCTTTTTTAGATATTCAGATGGTCAAAATTAGGTGAAAAAATATATACTTCAAATCAAATGACTTGAAGCTAAGTTCCCATCAAATTTCGTATAAAAATAATGTTTTTGTAAAAGAAAAATGAAAATCCAAAAAATTTTTCTCATAAATTTTGCAGTTATGTGAAAAAAGTATAAACACAAAAATTGTAGACCTCTTTTTTACCTATTAACTTTTTTCTATAGGTCTTGTAGTTTCGCCGGAAATCAAGATAAACCGTTTTTACCCTTTTAAACTCACTCCCTTCCTCATCTCGATCTCAGATCGCTCGTAAATTATGTTTTCTCTTATTTTATTTTTTTTATTCATTTTTCATCTTTTTCAAGCCTTCTCCCCTGGTCTATAAATACTGTCCTTCTGATAATTCTAAAAACCGTTAGGGTTACCATTTCAATACTTCCGCTGGTGATTCATACTAATAGTAGTAATGGCTAATTTTGAGCCATGTCATCACGTGCATGCATTTCGCGTGTTTCGCAATTATTTTGAAAAATATATGCACTGCGGTATGTTTCCCCTTGGTCCCTACGAAGTATCATTCCCAAAATGCATAATTAATATCAAATGCCATTTTCGCATGCGATTTCAACGTAAGCTTCGTGCCAGCTATTTCTGACAAAATATTTGCTTACAAAGGGCGATTCTCTTCAGCGAGGTTCGTATTAGTATTTACCCGATACCACATTTTCAATGGTTTCACCAACGATCGCAAATTTAATTTATTCAACGCGTTAAATTAGCGAAAGCGGGATAAATTATATCTGATCTGATCTTTGTACACATTGACAAAACTATGTCTGTTGTATATACAATATTTATAAGCAATTATTACAAAAATCACTTTTCACACATAGTTGTCTATAATTTCCTTCAGGAAAAGTCCAATATCTTGATATTACAGCGGAGTGTGTAGTTGAATAAATTATTTTGAATTCAGTCTTACACATGGAATTTCTCTATTGTTAATACAGTAATTTTTGACATTCTAAACCATTTCAGAATGTCAAATTTCTATCGAAATATTTATCTATGAAGCAAATATATTCGTATTAATATTTAATTCGAAAAAATACGTGCAATTAAGAAAATTTAAACAGAAGATACATGAGTTTTGAAATATTTCAACACTGATGAGAATATGTCAAATTTGACATTTTCTTCGTAAAGTTTGACATTTTCAATAGTGAACGTGCTCAGAACGAACTATTTGAGTTGTTTACATGTATTTGAAACATTCATCTTGGTAAATGTGGACTGTACGGCGGATAACCCATTAATTCGATGTTCTGACTGTTCAAAAACGTTATTGTTTGAACTGATGTGTGAGAGATGATTCGTCTTCCGCCATTGGTTTCCTTGATATTTTCCAATACTTTTGGTAAAGAAACAAAACTAACCGTTCTACGATGCTTTAATGGGACTGTTGCAATATGTACGGTTATTTCAAAAAAACAGGCGACCATTTGCTTCGAAGTGCTTCGTGCGCGAAAAACTCTTGTTGAATATGGAAAGTCTTGAAAGACCCATACATTCGAATTTTGTTTAATTTCGGGTATTTATGCCTAGTATCCAACGCGAAAGAATCGTTTTTAGCCACAGCATCAATGTTTTCTTATTTTGGACGACCACCACGAAATTCATCCAACAAAACACGGGGTGAATCTAGAGAATGCTTCATGTGCACACTGTACTGGTTTAATTCACGTCATACAAGCTCAACAAACGAAACGATTTAATTCCATTTTTTAATCAAAATGTAAACAACTCAAACAGCACTTGTACGACAACACGTTCTGATTACGTTCACCATTAAAAATGTTAAACTATATGAAGGCAATGTCAAATTTGACATATTCACATCAGTGTTGCCAAATCTCACAACTTAAGTAGTAACCTTATAATAGGAAACAATAACTGAGGTAGTCAAAGATAATGCCATGACTTGAGTATTTGAAAAAATGGAAGACTTGTTCGTAGAAGAAAAAGGAAAAGGTCATTTTTCAGGAAATCTAGAAAAAAATGCACTGGAATGATTAATCGAAAAGAATACAAAAGTTTCTTACTTCGACGAACGGTTAGAAATTGTTTCTTCAATAATAACAACAAGGTACTTGGAACAGATCAAAACTCATTCTCCTTATTGAAGTTTATATCTAAATTTTTTTTCATTAAACCAAGCGTCTTGTTGTAAGACCATATATCAATAAAAATTCCCCTTGCGTCGAATATTTCGAAAGATAAATCGAGTGAAGTATATACTGTATGACTCGTTTTGAATAATCGTCCCTCGAAAACGGAAAGTAATTAGATTTGTGCATCCGGGGTAGCAGAATCGCGACGACGATGTCAGCCGTTGCGTCGGCACGTCCATCCGTCCATCTAGTCTCTACTATCTGCTTCCATCATGTCACTGAACGAGCTCATATCATTTTTAAATGTCACCGGGGTATATAACCCTGTGCCGTTTAAAGCACCGGCCATCTTGGATTCTCCGACATTTTGTAATTAATGAATAAAAGCCAAACGAAATACTAAAAATTGCGATGAAGGTTTCGGTCATTATTAACTGTTAGTTGATTTATGACCAAAACAAATTATTAAAACTAAGTTATAGAGTAGATTTAAAAGAAAATATAATTCAGTTCATTGTTTGGTGTTTCTCTAATTCAATGAAGAGAATATTTAGAAAAACAACGAAGCCATATCCAATTATCAATAGTTGTTTCAATTTATGTATCTCAAAACTTAAGTTGGAACTTTCCTACAAATAAATTACCTTGATTGGCATTCAAATTAATCGCCGTCGGAGGTACGTAAGAAACTTTGAACAACGTTCATACAGATCTTGAAAACTCCTCTTTAAAAATAGATCGCAGAACACAAATGTCACACGTCCTTGGATATTTCGTAAAAATTTTTCGCATTCAAACCCTCCAACGGTTCCAGATTTATATTTTATCATTACATTTTATCTCATCATATGCAATTTATATTTAGTAAAGTTATTTTTGAAATATAGCAAATTCCTTAATACGCAACTACATACTTAATCAATAAAAGGACTTGCATTCTTATTTGATATATCGATGTATTTAAGTAGGTATTCAACATCGTAAAGTTCTTATCTTTAAAAGTAAATGTGTTTGTCAATAAAAGATATCAACGAAATATGTTTTATTATGATCCTAATTTTATTTTTCCGAATATTTATGATTACGTACATATAGGGTGTCCATAATCGATTGCAGCCTGTTCTTTTCGTGAGTAAAAACCTCAACGCCTTGTTAAGGATTTCATTGTAAGGCTCGATCTAATTTGATCTAGTTGGAGGACGGTTTTCTCCCAACGTAATTGAACAACTGTTTTGATCAAATCAAGATGGTTGCTATTTTGAAGTTTTGATTTGATTATGGCTCTATTGTTTTCCAAAATGTTCTCCATTTTTCCCATTCCGAACTTTGACCTCGCAATTGATCTTTTATGCTTTCACTTTGGCGGCTAATTTTGCTATTATCTCCACGCTAATATCTCATTTATTGTTTATTACGGTTCCCCGGTATGTTAATTTTTCCACTTCATCTATTTTAACCTTTTTATCTTCTTCCTCTCGTATATTTTGTTATTTAGTTATGACCACCTATTTAGACTTAGTTATATTAACCTTTTCTAGGGATGATGATACCCCAATTCCATTGATTGTTACTTCGATTACGCCTGTAGTCTACCAAAACTGTGAAGAGTACAAAATTACGATAATTTGAAAATTTGGATATGACGAACTTATGGATCATTTTTTTTTTACTTTACTGTACACTTTTTGAATAAAGTCATCGGTAATAACTGCAAAATTCAGAGTTCGCTCTACATCAGCGTTCGTTTAGAACTCAAACTGTTTCCACGGTGAACATCATTGATTTGACAGATGTAGACTTGATAGGATGGTTCCGTGATGGCGTCTATAGCTGTTCAACAGATGTATTTACGCTGCTCTTGGCCTAAATAACCACCGAGGTGTTGTGGTAATTATAAAACCTTACTTGAAATAATATACCTCATATGTACAAAAAATATTCACTAATAAGATTGAAAAACTCAATCTCAATTGTCTCGGTTCTAGGTCTCTTCTGATTGAAGATTGGTTTTTGGGAGAAGGTAAAAATATTGACGTTTCGGTTTTTATCAAATTTCAAAAATTATAAATCACACATACGTACCATAAATACAACTAAAACACTGGTTTAAACAGTCCACCGTAGCTCATCGAAAGTTTCCTCAGACCTTCTCTAATGCTAGTTCCTTTAAAAACCTTTTGATATTCCAAACATCAATTATTGAGGAAACTCAGAAATTTCAACAAAAATCGGTCGACAAAAACACGCTTCCAAGTGTTGATCAGTTAATTCTGATTGTGTACCGTAGGATTTAAGAACAGCGGCCCAGCGATGTCAGATTCTTTTACCGACATGGAAATTAATATATACGAATACCTATTTTAAAATTTCACACGACCGACGCAAGTTATTTCCTTCGGAATTAATATATAACATAGTATTGTGTATGTGTACCTTTGTACCAATTGTAAATTGTACGGATATAAATTCAACATTCCGTGTTATAATAATTTAATTACCTTTAGAACACAAAACAATTAAATCGTCCCTTTTGAGGTAGTCACAAATATAGGTATAGAGAATGCCAGGCGAACACCAAGGAAAACCTTGTAAAGCTTCCGGTGGTTTACCTATATTTTGTGGCTTCATTATTCAATACCACTCTCGCTCTTTCTCTCCCCTTCTGCTCCTAAGTAGTTTCAAATTATTTGATACTGACTCTAACCCGATTTGTTTTACGTAAATATTCGATAATATACCCTACAGTGTCGTACAAAGCGACAGTCGAATTAAAATTCGTTTCGTATCTTTCGCAGAAATTATTGAAGTATTTAATTTTGGCATTTGGCTCGAATTATTATCAAAGGGATATTTACACAAAATCTGATAAAATACGTAATTGGTTTATAAACTTCGTTTATTATAGTCCCGAATATTGTGACGTGACGGGGGCAATTCAACTGAAGGGAGACTTCTAAGAGGCACTTTCTGTGATTATATGGTTTTTAATATCATCTGTCCATATTTAAGATGAATCCGACAAGCTAGGAAAATATTTTCGGATTTTCCTGGTTTGAAACCATAATAAGAACACGATAATCTTTCGGTTTTATGAACAATTAGCTTGAGGTTGTGTAAATTTGAAACGGTACCTCGCTATGTACCTCATATGTGCAAAACTTCACTCATAAAACTGAAAAATTCATTCATTACAATTATTTTTTTTTCGTTGCTAAATCGACTTGATTTTAGGTCTCTAATTGAACATTAGTTTTTTTTATTTGATGTAATTGTGATAAATACCGAAACGTCAAATTGTTTCTCTTTTTTTAAAAGCCGATTTTCAATAAAAAGAGACCTAAAATCAATAGAATTTATTAACAAAACTATATAAAAGGGTCTAAGAAATAAGAAATGTACGTACGTATTTTAGACACATTTTTCTGTGTATAAAACTTTACTTTACGCACTAGTCCGTAAAAAACGTATTATTAAGGTCTCGTAGTGTAGTGGCTAGAATTCGAGGCTCACACGTGAGAGGTCCCAGGCTCAAATCGCGCTAATGCCTTTTCTTATTTTTCTTCTTATGTAGTAATAATTATTTTCAGGTTGAAATTATATTAAAGTTGACAAATCTAATAATTGCACAAATTATTTTGTAATAAATATATGATATATTTTATAAGGAAAATTAACATTAATTTCGATAGTAGAAAAAGTATTGTATGCAATTCGTGTGTGAAGACTTTTTTTTAGACTCCTGTGATTATCGACAATATTCACATTCGTCGAAAAAGGCTACTTTACACACTTGTTACATAAATAACTTTTATTGGCAAAAATTTTATAATTCGTGAATAAAAATAGACTATAATCATGAAAGTTCCAAGGTAGAAATACTATGAAACCAAAATTTGCTATTCTATTTTTGATAATACCAAAACTTGAGGTGATACCCGGAATAAATTGTATGAGGTTCGTTCCAACCCTTGAAAAACCTTCCTTGGTATGGTGACGATGCTGCCCAATATAGATTACGTGTTCCAAATGGACAGTTACCTTTATACGAACGATTCTGATCCAACCGACGATGTTCTTATGTCTTTTTAATTTTGTCACTTTTCTTATGAGGCTTTGTGGTGTCCTTTGTGGTGAAATTACATCATCTCTTATCCTGTGCTCATTTCCCTTGCTATTTTCCTTGGTTGTTTCTATTGTGTACTGGGATTTTACTCTATGTCCCTAATCCATTACCCAAGTTTCACTTCTAAATATTTTTCTATTTGAGTTTATTCAATTTTTTTGCATTTTCTGAGGAAATTTTCCATTGTGGTAATATTTGTTTACACCATCTCATCACCATGAGAAATTTCTATTGAAAATTAAGGTGCTTTCTCCATATTTAGTCACAATAAGGTGAAAACAAATATTTTAAATCAAAGAAATTATACAGAATGAGTTTTATGTTTGGAACGCCTAAGGCCGGTATTATGGTGATATTTACTTTGTTGTCAGATCTTTCGTTTACGACCAAGGCTGCTGAACCTTTTGAAGAGTCGGGCCAAACGGTGGATTCATTCGTTAACGACTGACCACTTACACTTCCTGTTTCAAATACTCTCAGTACCAGCGCAATAAAAACTTAATTATTAAGAAAATAAAATTGAATTATTGTTTATTAGGAACAAATTGTATCTTATTCTAAAATCTAAATAAGGAAACAAAATTGAAAATTGAAATCTAGGGTAATTTGTTTATACAATCAATGTGATTTGTCTTTTAATAATTTACTTATGTTTGGCGACAAATCCGACGTTGACAGTAACAACAAGTCACAAATATGTTGCTCTGTTAAGGATATGCGGTATTTATTTTTTACATAATTAAGATCTGAAAAAACCTTTTTGCATACATATGTTGATCCAAAATTACTCAAAAACTGTAACGCCAGGTCAGTTATTTGGTAACAATTTCCAGAAATCTGCAAAATCTTCTGAAGAATTTTGTGCTTTCGAAGACAATTTGTTAGCAAAAAGGTTTTTCAACGTATCATGATTTTGCAGTTCAACAAGTTCTAATTCAATATTGGCAGGATAAGTAACTATTTCATCCAAATTTGTACATTTTGTTTTTTACTCTCGAAATCTCCTCTCAAATGACTGTGATGAGCATTTAATTTTAGATTGGTATTTAGAGTAATTAACAGAAACAATATTGAGCTCCTCTTTCAAATGTTTAAGTGTGGGGAAGAGAACTAATTGAAAAGAGATTCAATTTTGCTTTGAATCAGCTTATCAAATGAAACATAGTCGGAAGTTAACACTTTTTACAATGTAATTTGAGATTCAAAATATTTAGATATTTCGTGATGTCTACAAGAAATGCAAGATCACTCAACCAGGATGTATTCTTCAGTAAATCAACTTCGAATGGTAAAGCCCTTTTCTGCTCTAAAATTGCGACACCTGTTCTCGCAAGTTGAAGAAATGTTTCAAAAGCTGCCCCTTGAAATCCATTGCACAGCACAATACAGTTGAAACTCTCCATATTATCTGATTTTTTCTTTAAATAATACCTTGAATTGACGTCTGTTAAGAGCTTTTGCACGAATGTAATTCATACAGCGTACTACTGGGGCCACCATCGACGACTTATTGCGTACATTATATTTATCATCATCATCATCATATGCAGCATTTTTCTACAATTTTTCACGTAACGACCTCCTTTACATGTTTATGTATTGGTTCTTCATTTGAGCTCATTCATGTCTATCGTTGGGCCCAAGTTGTTCCTGCTATCTCCTTTATATCATGGTCTCATCTTAGGTTAAGTCTTCTCCTGGTTCTTTCGATGTCTCGTGGGTACCATGTTGTAATTTTTGTGGTCAATATCAGTCCTTCTTGGCAAGTGTCCTACTTATTGCCATTTGAGAGATTTGTTCCTGGGGATGACGTCTATTACCTGGGTCTTTTGCCTTATCCATTCTATTCTCTTACTTTTTTGTTATATATCTAGCATGTTGCGCTCCATTGTCCTTTGCGCAATCTGGAGTTTCTTAGTAATCTTGGTCCTGAGTGTCTATTTTCTTCAGATAAAGGTGCATTTAAGATTTGAATATAGTTTTATATATTACATATTATTAATTGGTACACATAAGTAATAAATATTCGATTCGTGTTAATAAAACTTTTTGACTTTGAAAAATAATCATTGCGTTGAATTCGTCAAGGTTCTTTAAAAGATTATAATATCGGTTTAGCGAAAGATAAGATTATTTTTCTTTTTTTTTTTAACCAGTTACATACATACCGCAGATGTGTTTCGCTCGGTATTGATTTGACATTAAAAAAATTGGTGTTTTTCTTTCATTAATTTGTGGTTTTGCAAATTCAACTAAAGATATTATTTCTTCAATGAACGACATTGTGGAATTCAATTACTGAATTTACAGTTAACATACAAGTACATCAAGTAAACATTCGTAGTTTATTTATATCGATCTGCTGTTTATACAGACGTTACGTAAATGCTTAGCAAACATACAGGGCGTGATACTTAATTATTTTATCGATTATTTTATGTAGGAACGCTATTTCTGTAAAATATAAGGCAAGTATTACTTTTTTCTTAGTTAATTGTATCATTATATCGAGTACTTTATGTTTATTTTGAATTACTGCGACGGCTATTCCTGCGAAACCGGGTGGCTCGAAATGGTGCTTCATCACCAAAAGTCGAGGCGAGTTGATCGACGCAGTGTTGTTGGTTTAATCCACGTCGAACATGAATGTTTCAAGTATATGTAAACAACTCAATGAGAACTCGTTTAACAAAACGTTCTGAGTACGTTAATTGTTAAGAAATGTCAAACTTTATGGTGGCAATGTCCAATTTGACATATTTATATCAGTGTTGCCATATTTCAAAACTTAATTGTTCCAGTGGAATCTCTCTACACTTTATTAAAAAATATTTGTCATTAAAAAATATTTGTTTATAGAAGGCCATATTTCTAATGAATTGAAAGAGGAGCTGGGCACTATGTACGGAGGCTCTATACCATCATAAATGACTAAAATATCGAGCATCTGAATTTAAACGTATTGACTCAATTGACGACAAGAGTTCAGGACGATCAAAACTTTGTAACAACCAGCGATATCATCGAAAAAGTTGGTACTGGAAGACCGTTGGATTGGGAGAGAGATAAAAGAGGCTATATGCATATGAGAGGACCCCCTTGATATATATTGTCAAAAAAATTATGTATGCTGAAACTATCATCGCGTTGAGAAGCGCGTTTATTCACTTTCGATTGGTTCAAGCAAAATCAATTGTATTCTTTGCATTGTCACATAACTGTTAATGAAACCTGGATCCATTACTACACTTTTGAAACGAAAAAACTGTCGAGATAGTTTTTTGGAATAATCAAAGGATTGTGCAGAGTATTTCGCATCATTCCTTGGGAAAGCAGTGACAACATTCGAAGAAGAAGAACATGCACTTCCGATGGTTTGATTACCCACTATATTCACCAGGTTTGACACCCCAAGCGGCTTTTTCTGTTTCGTAACCTCAAACCTCGTATACGTAAACGCCTATTTTGAGGAGAAAATCGGGAACTATTATTTGGAAGGGCTCAATACCCCTGGTATTTATTAATTGGACTCATGTCCCTAGGAGATGCGCCTGAGAAGTTAACCCTTAAATTCCAATACGAAAATTGAACGGAAATAAATATTTTGTATACTACTACAGTTTGATCACATAGAGGATATGTGTTTCCAGAAAAGTGTTCGTTCTACTCCCAATAAACGTTGGGTTCCAGATTTTATTGAAAATACTCCAAATAATATTATTTCTTTGAATGGTTCAATTGAGAGACCTCCTAAATTTTTTCCTTTGGGGTTTTGTTCAGAACAAAATGTTTCAAAAGAGCTACAAATATTAACAAATTAAATGATTTATTTTGAATAATCTTTTAATTTATTGTCGTTATTTATATATATTTTAGAGACAAATAAATTTTTTAATTATATAATTGAACTTTTAAAACATTCTTTTTTTGTACACTAAACGAACAACCCCTCGTTTTAGATTTCGTTATTAAGAAGGGTACCCAAACTATATAAAACTTATATATTTGAAGTGATTGTTGTTTATATTAGATACAAATCGGCGAGAATTACCTTGTCAAATTGAGCAAAGTGACAAATTGGTGCAATCAGAGAACTTTAGGCATACCCACCGTATTTGTAATCTAATCGTACACAATAAACTTTTAACCATAAATCAAAACGGTTAATTAAGAGACCATACGTAACAGATAAAGTTTATAATTAAAATTACAAATCCAATTTCACACAACAAAGATTTGGAAATCTATAGCCAACTCGAGTCGCTGGTATATACTGAAAACTTGATTCGCTCAGAATCGACTGTTTCCGTTTTTGAGGGGACTCTTAAAACGAACAAATTTTTAGGACAGATTCGAAATATTTCAATCGTTTTATGATATATAGTAAATTACGTATTTAAAATTTTGAAATTATAATTGTATAATTTATAGATCTAAAAACTTCACAAAAACTTTTATAACATTTGGGTACAAGTATGATAAGCCACCCCACATCATGAAACTCTATACATAGACTATTGGTGGTCGTGGGGTGGCTAAAACTTGTAAAGCTTTGTGAAATTGGCAAATTTCATTTTTCCATGGACCAAAGATTTCCCTGTTTCTCTAAACATACTAACTGGCATATTGCTTCCATTTTAGGCCCAGTCACTACACCAATCTAAAAATATCCACAATACTTTATATACTATAAAACGTGATATTTAGAGAGAGATTTGTTGGAAAAATGTTTTTGTAGAGAAGGGAAATTTGGTATAGGAAATGGGTTTGTTGGAGAGTTGGCTCTGATATGGGAGTTGCTCCTCTGCAAGGCTGGAGTTGTGAAGTTAATTTGGGCTTTTTTTTTTGTTTTTTGGAAAAAATTTTTTTGAGCTGCGGCTGCATTATTCCCTATCGTCGGCTATTTGGCTAGTGATCCAATTCACCAGGTTACACCGGCGATCGACGAAGTGTGTGGAAAGGTTCCATCTGATGGATATGGGAGAATTCCTGGAGTAGAAGTCACCAATTATGATAGATCATGGAGACTGGATGCATATTTGTAGAGGCCGAAGTGTTTGGTTAGGGTGTTTATAATAGGAGATGAAGATGATTTTTTCGTTATTCGACGAGATATCGTGGCTATGCAATCGAGGTAGACAAAAATGGAGGGTATGGGTGGGGTGGCGAGGGGAGTTCGTTACGGACGAGAAGTCCGTTTGCCATGATAGATCCTGTCCAAGTGGAAAGTGGTGTGGTCAATGAATTTTGGAGGCTAGTTGGGAGGTTGTCAGTGATAGACAAAATTTGAATATTCTTTGGAGCTTAATAGATGCTTCAATATATGACGCTTCTTAGCTGAACCTCGGCAATTAATGGTCCCTATTGTGAAGTCCATCATGAGGTTTCTATTTAGAGCAATGTTCTTGTTGATTTTGACCGAAAGAAGTTAATTTCTTGGCCGAACTAATATTATGAAGGTAAACATTTCTTCAATTTGTTATATCTTAGACCTTTTTATAAGTCTATGTTTCTAAATCGTCTTGATTTTAGGTCTCTTCTGTTATAAATATAGTATTTTTTGGAAGATAGATGAAAATTTTATTGACGTTTCCACTTATTTAAGTCTTTATCAAAATATGATATTGACACTGACAATTTCACCATTTGAACCGTTGTGAACCATTTGTAAAAACTCTCTTTTCCGTGCATTAGATTTTTCTTCTTTAGAATCTTTATAATTGAATTTGTTTTTTTGATATTTCGTGGTTCGTTAATGCATTTCTATTTTTTTTTATCGTATTTATGATCTTTTAGTCCATTTTCTAAATATTGAGATGTCTGCCCTATGTAGACATTATGAAGGTATAGTTGCTCTGCATGAAATAAACTATTTCGAATATAATCTACTTTGACAATAAATAACAACTAAATAACAAAGTTTCTGCTTCTGCATTATTGAGTTTTTAATTGAGATTACACTAGTAAACGTTCTTTTATTAATAGCATTTCATTGGCTGGACAATTTCTGTTAACAACCTTCATTTGTTTCGTGCAACTATAGTGGCAATAGTAGGAAAAGTCTACAAACACGCAACGCTCCAAAATTAGTAATGAAAATGCTGCATTGGAAATTATTACTGTAATTTGTTTTCAACATTACCATTTCTGCAGTGATATACGTAACATTTTGCCGTTTCAGAAGCTTTGCCGGGATTTTTAATTCACTGGAATCACTGCAAAATTACATTCAATTTTTTTTAAACGTTCAATGATTTTAAACGTTAATTTTAACTTCGATCCGATTAATCACCTTCTGGTAAGTCACTTCAACTATTAATTCTGTTAAAATGTTTGTGTTTTAAAACCTGCAGACTTTATCACGTTTTTATACAATTTTTTTATGTGAAAAGCAAGCACATCAGGGTAAACTCTATTACACTCGAGTAGTTCGAGTGGTGTCTGTAGATATTGAACTTTAGTAGATTGTAGTGCTCAAGGCGAGCTGATTCGTCAGGTTTGCACTTCTCCAAGGAATTGAGTCTCGATAAATTAAAGTTCTGGGCGTCTGCAGGCGAAGTCGGTGTTCGTCAGCCACGTCTGCCTGTCGAATAGGTTTTCTCTAGGTGGGATTATATTAGACAGCTCGGAAGTGCATTTGCCCTGGTACTATTGGTAAAACAGAGTCAGCTATGCTCTAAACTGTCCCAAGTTTCTGGTCAACTCTGGATTTTTCTCCATTTTCATGATTTGACCAATCGTTATTAATTTTCGTTCCTCGATTTTGCTTGGAATTGCACTTAAGCTCAAATTTTCTCTATAATGTTATTGTTTATTATGTTATATTCTCTATTTTTCTTAGAAATTTCATTTCTTTATTCTTTATTTCTGTCTCTGAAAACTGTGTCAATATGGGTACGGCTGGTTTTTCCTAGATTTCAGTTTTCATTTGTTTTTGTATTTCCTCTTCCTAGCTATATTACTACAATTACTATAAATACAAAAATTAAGGTTCATTCTTTTGGAGAAAAGTTGACCTATTATTATCTTTATAACTTTACAGTTCTGGCTCATGAGTCTAGTGTAAACTTGGATGAGCATCTTTGACTACTATTTGACTCTACTAAATTTGGTTAGGTTAGGTTAGCTGTCCATCCAGCTTTCAATAGATACTCCAGGAAAAGCTTTTTGCTATGGTAAAGACATCTCTACACCTATTGAGGGTTTTGCCAATCCTTCTTTGGCTAAAACGTCGGCCTCTTCATTCTCCAAAAACAACACTTTCTTATTAGCCAAATATTACCGTTTTTTGTTGATTTCTTCGCTCAACATTGCAATAAGTTCGCATAATACTCACCGTTGATAGAGTTTTACTTTTTGAGTTTTAGCTAATGAAAATTATCCTAGGCGCAATCCAAAAAACCGGCACCATGATCTCTAGATCAGGCCAGGTACTTCTGGGACCATTCTCGTATAGTTTCGAACAAGGACTATTATTTCATACGGGGTGTGTGTATATTATAGAAAAATATTTCTTTTAAAAAGTGGTGTTTCCGTTATTGAGATATATGTGGTCCGAATAATCCGCCCTTAGCCTATAAACGCCTATAAACCAATTGTTATGAATCATTATGTATATACACAACTCTGAAATCGAATACCCGCCTCTTAATGATTTCCACTCACTTTTTGTACTGTAGACGTTAATAGCTTTGTGCTGTTTTGTTCTCTTACCGTAAAAGGATTTTGCTTTGTTTGATATATTGTTGTGAACGTTCATTTTGTCTGTTCCACATTGAACAAAAAATAAAAATAGAAGATACCCGCGGTGGCACGGGGTCAAATTCGTACAATAGATTGTTTTCGATTTTATGAGTACGTAGTGTTGCATGTCGTCGAAAGAACTCAATCTAATTTGAATTTAACGAGTTGTAATAATGAACTTGGCAGTCAATAATAATTCTTCAAGTATACAAAGAGGTTTTAGATGTCGAAGAATATAAAATTGATATAAGAAAGGTTATTGAAATCAACATCAACTATTATATCAAAAATCCAGAAATTTGACATGCTTTTATAAAAAATTCTCTATCTCCGAATCTATTCAATATATCGATTTATTTTTGACATTAATTAATTGAGAAAACATGTGTCTAAGTGACTGTGTATATTGGATTCCTTCAGTTACATATTTGTGAGAAATATACAGGGTTAAAGATAACAGTATTTATAGTATCTGCATTTGTAAAATGGTAACGTAATGCAAGAAAATCGAGTTATATAACATAAGGTTAGAAGTTATGAAACAAAATTTCAGATTTCAAAGGGGGCTTTGCTCTGAAAGTAGACAGATTCTGTCGAATGTCTGTAGAGAGGATTTTTTGATATAAACAGTTCGAAAACGATATTAGCTGCTCAGAAAGAAACATTATAGATGAAAACTTGAGGAAAATTCATGAAAATTGTTCTTGTTGCACAAAAATATATAATTTTGTATAGTTTTTCGCTCTAAAGGTGTAAAGAGACACAAAAGGAACCATTTTAACCGTATTTACAAAAATAAATTGTTTCTTAAGAAACCTGTTTACAAAAACCGAATATTACAGATTTTTTTAGTTATGGCGATCATCATCAATCGACTTGTATTAACCGTAACAACAAAATAAATAAAATTTAAAATTATTACCGTATAAAATGTTTTCACTGGAGTAGAATTTAACTCATGGAGATGTTGGTTAGAGGAATCGTTTTGCTACTACACGTCAGATTGATCTCTAATGATTTGAACCTTAGAGCCACAGATCCACTACTTTATCATTTGAAAGCAGGTTAACAGCTGAGTATTTTGGTGAAAGCCGTCCATGACTCATTCTTCAGCAAGACAACGCATGTTTATCTACGAAGTTTCACCACCGTGTATTTCAAAATTTATCATCAGAACCAAAACTTTTTACTGTTTACACAAGCGATTAACCTGGAGGAAACACATCAAAGAATATTTCCATTATCGGGACAAAACAATCCTCAAGCCCATATGGACCTATAGAGTTCTATGGGGATCAGCAACCAACTCCAATATTGAAATTCTAGATCGATTCCAATCGAAGGTCCTACGAATTATCGTAGATGCTCCATGGTTTATGCCAAACTTTGTCATAACTCGTGACAGTTAAAGCGGAAAGAAAAAACTTTCCATAAGTTATGGTGTCTAACTTGATGGTGCAACCAACAGTTTAACGTAGACTCAAAAAGCATATTCCACACGACAAAATTAGTAGGTTTTAACGAATGTTAGTGTGTTAATAATTGTTATGGATTTTTTCTTTTTTATCGTTTCCGAGTTGTAATTTAATATTGTTTACCCCATTTCTCATCATATTTATCTCAGCATCTTGTTCCAATCATCCAGTAGTTATCTCCTATTATATGCTTGATCATGATTATTGTTCTTCCGTCTGTTTATAATTATTCCTGTGTTGTATAGATGAACTAACGTCGATCCGTATAACTTTAACGGAGGGTAGAGAGCGAGGCTGGGCTAGGAGGAGTTGATTGTGTTGTCATTTAATTGATCGATTGCCCTACACGGGTCGCTGTTGATTAGACTTTGGTGTTTATATTGCGAGGGGGTGAGTGAAACGACAGAAGAGATGACTGCAACATGTTATATTGGTTATTTAAAAAAATTGTTTGGGCTGATTCTGTTCTACTTTTATATTTGGAGGTTTGGAAAATGAACGATTTGGAATCTGTTGGTTCTGTTAAGGGGACATAAGATGAAAAATCGATTTTTATCATCAAAAATCCAATGTACGAGGATGGTCCCAGAAGTACCTAACCTGACTTGGAGATGGCGGCAGTACGCAATATTATACGCAATTTGAGGACGTCACGTTGTTTATTATTTGTTTGGCAGCTATCAATCACTTTTCAGTTGACTTTAAACAAGGCCGTGCGACGACCCGCGTCACGGTAGTCGACCAAATAAGGTGACGACTCCAAAAATGTTAAAGATCCACATTTTTGTAAGTTTCTGCTGAATTGCAGTTGTTATGTTGGACCTGGCGTTGTCTGGAAGAAGCAACATCTAGCGGATGGGATTATCTTGTTAATTGCGCTCGATTCGATCCAAAAGAATGTTGCCTTGATGGTTTGATGTTTAAGTAAAAAATCTACCAGCAGTACAAATCATCCAAAATCGCGGTTAAAATTTTCCTCGCTAACTGTCGCTTTCATAATTTTCTTTTTATACTCCATTCTTGCACGCTAGCATCCAAAGATGACTTTCTGATGATTGATTGAATATTTCCATAGCCGACTCCAAGTTTGATGCATTGTGAAGTGTCTATCCCGTTTGATAAACTTACAACAACCTACAGTGTTTTTATTAGTCACATCCGTTGCTTGATTCGCAACTGATTCGCTTAAATTTCCTCCACCACATCTTCACTCTTGATTATTAAAAGGTTATTCTACGAACTGGTTTCGGCCAGTTTTATGTTTTCACAGATGAAGAACTTATGCGTTGCTCAACAGAGACGGGCACACTCACTATTTGTGAGGGGAAATTAATGGATAAGCCGTGGTTTTCCTACTCTACGCATTCAAATACCCTTTTCCACTCCTATCCACTAAATCTCGTTTATATTTGATTGAACCTCGTATGTACCAATTATAATATCTCATTCAACATTTCGAGCTATACCTATACTCGATAAATATTTAAATTTCTTCAATTTCTTATTTCTTAGACCTTTTCATATATTAATGCTTCTAAATGTTCTTAATTTTAGGTCTCTTCTTTTTCAAAATTGGGTTTTTTTAATAATTTTTAAAAGTTAAACGTTTCGACTTCAGTCTTTATCAAAACATGATATTGACACTGACAATTTGCGTATTGATATCAATCAATAGGGCAGACATGTCAATATTTAGACAATAGACTAAGAGGTCATCAATACGATAAAAAAATAGAACTGCATTTACCAACCATGTAATATCAAAAAACACACAAAACTAATTTTAAAGGGACCTAAAATCAAGGACATTTAGAATCATAAATATTTAAATATATTATTTAACCGTAAATTAATGTGTTAATAATAATGTATGATCATTGTACCATTGTGATTTTCCCAATAAAAATGTCGATACCTACTAATTTGTTAAAAAAAAAAGTATGAAATGTAAATACATTTGTTGGCGCCGTATGTTATTCTCGACAGTTTGGCACTCAATGGAGATGATTACGACGCTAGGAATTCAACCTCAAAATCACGCGAATGTAGTGCTTGAGTGCCTAAAGTGCTCGAGAGTCAGGTTTTGACCCAAACGTGCGTGCCACTAGTGTCTTTCGATGATGATATACCGCACAGGTGTTGAACGTTTAATATTAATTATTGTAGACGTGTTCAGAATAATAATCAAATTATATTGACATATTGTGATATTACAGAGAAAGTAGTGACCTTCTTTTGAGAATATGAATTAGTATGAAAGATTGCGGCAATGTTATTTACATATTATTGAGAAGGAGAAAAATTAAATAATAACGTTTGAATATTTGACATCTGTATTACTTGACTAAATTAGAGCGTCGAGGATTATACAAGGTAGTTGTTACTTCTCGAGCCTAAAAGAACTTTTAGGTACATACTTCCTGAAAAATACGAGTCGAGGAAGTGAGCATTTTAGAATTTAAACAAATAGAATGAAAATAACTAAAGTCTATTTATCGAAGAAAAATAGTAAACCAAAACAATGATTAGTGCGCAAGATGGGTGCCGCGTTTATCCACACTGGAACACAACCTGCGCCGTGAACATGTTTGGCAATGTTTCATAACCATGGATGGAACGTGAGTTCAACACTTCACACCCGAAACAAAAAAAGAAACAATCATAACAATGGATTGGAAAGGAAGAACCAGCTCCAAAGAAGGCAAACACCATTTCATCTGCAATCAAGGTCATGGCGTCGGTTTTTTGGGATGCGCGTAGGATAATTTTCATTAACTATTTTAAAAAAAGGAAAAACCGTCAACGGTGAATATTATGCAAACTTATTGCATCGTTTGATTGAAGGAATCAAGCAAAAACGACTGGATTTGGCTAAGAAGAAACTGTTATTTCATCAAGATAATGCACCAGCTCACAGATCCGTCATCGTAATGGCCAAAATTGACGAATTAAAGTTTGAATTCCTACCTCATGCATCCTATTCGCAGGATCTAGTCCCCTCGAACTATTTTCTGTTCCCATACTCGGAAAAATTGCTCGTTTGTCATATATTTTCCAATAATGAATAGGTGATGTCGGCAGTTAATGACTATTTTGAAGAACTTGACGTTTCTTATTATGAAAAAAGTATCGAACTTATTGGACATCTCTGGGAAAAATTTATGGTGCCAAAAGGAGATTGACGTATACCGTATCAATTTAACATGTAACAATTCTTGATGACTTGTGTTGTTATAATAAATTATTTCTCACAGAATGACGGATATTTCTTAGTGCCTGAGAGATTCGTAGATTTGATGAGAAAAATGCGAAATCTTGTAGTACAAATAAATAAGCCCTATACCTCGAGGACCATGATGTTTTACCAGTTCTATTATTTTCTATATTCTAAGGTATTATCCCATACTCTTCTGTTTTTCTCATTACATTGCTTTCACCCTCCATTTGTTGTTTATTTTTAACCCTTAAAAATGTACGTAATTAATCAAATTACCTTTATAAATTGAGCAGCTACGTTCGGCTCTTCAAATAATTTAATCATCAACTCAAATACAAAAGTCGTTAAACGAAAATTTTACCTTCATTGTACGCACAATTGTTATTCTGTGAAAAATATTTCTGTTATTTCAACACTAAGTTATTTCCTTATTTTAAATATATTTTCTTTTTATTTTTCGGATAGCCTGTTTTAAAAAAGAGTAGGTAGTTAATTTGATTCATTAATACGAAATAACGATTACATTATAATTATCTAACATCAGGATAAGCTAATGTATCCAAATTAATGCCATACATTGCACTGCAGAATTACAAACATATAATTTTCTGTTTCGCTTTTTTTTTCAAATTGCTACTTTATCGTATACCCGCTATTCTCTGCAATTAACAATACACTTACATAGTCTTTACAGTAATAATATTCGAAAGACTGTTGGTTTACGGTAAATCAATTTTTTTTTATTTCAATCAATTTGCAGTCTATAATTTTCCATAAATCGAAATAATATTTAGAGAGAAATTGAACATATTTAAAGACCTTATGGTAATAAATGATGTTCCACAGCGTGGTATCTTGTTAACAATATTTGTATGACTTAAAATAATAGTTTAAGAAAATAAATAAAAGATATATACTCTCCATAAATGCAGTAGAATAATGGCCAGGCTCAAAAAAGAAATCACAAAAAGTTTTCAACGTAATCTTTCAAAATCGTTAAGCTCCTCAAAATAGCCATTAACTGCCGACATCACCTCTTTGACCACCGAGCCATTTTTTCAAGTCTGGGAACACAAAATAACCCAAAGGGGGCTGCATCTGGCGAACGGGAATGGAATCGTATTAATCGAAGACAAAGGGAAAAACCTAGGCCGTAAGATGGATCAAGATGTAACAAAGTACATTCAATACGGAAGAACCTCAAGAAACTTTGTAAGTTATACCTGTACTCTTCAATAAGGGGAACCTCGTACATTCTTTCTATCGTAATAATCGTGTTCTACGACCTCGAGTAGTAAAATTGAAATAATTTTCGGCAATATTTCCAGAGCTATAATTTTTTTATTTTCTAATAATTCAGTTTTCCCCTGCACAATTGCAATTTTTATTACTTATCCATAGTTTTTGTTCAAATAGTTTCCTGAGGCTTTTCCGCATCGAATGCGCTTAGTTACAGCTTTATCCGTCTTACTCTTCATCAATTCTTTAGTTTTGCCTTTTTTTCTTCGACTACTTCATTTATCTCATTTACCGACTACGTAAATGTTTCTTGAAATTAAAATGAATACAGATAATGAGGATTCATCCACCTCGCAAAAAGGATATAAAAATCTATATCTAACACAACCCTACAAGTGGTGTGAAGTACAGATAAAACTAAGAATTTTTGTTAGTAGTAACTTAGAGTGATTAAAAAAAGCTTTCTCTTTTTCAAAGAAAGGAGTTCGGATATATTAACGTTTTAGGCGTTTTGCAGACAAACTCGGTGTTCATGAACCACGTCTGCCTGTCGAATAGATCTTGCAGAAACTCCTCTAGATGGGATTATGTTGGATTAAAAGATAACTAAATATCACGCATGGATTTCAGTTTTTTGTACTGTATTTTGGTATTCCCTATTTCAAGAAAAAAAACCGCTTACTTTCCCAAGAGACCTTCACGGCTCTCCTCCATTTTCTGTCTCTTCATTTCTAACGTTTCCTGTGCCATTTTCACTCGTTCTGCGATTTGGCGTAAAGCTTGTGTGGCAATTAACTAACAACAAAATTGATTTTATTGTTGAATAATAATCTCAATCGTTTGATAAATGCATCTTGGATCTAATTTTCACAATGTTTTCAACAGTAACTGAAGTACAGGGCCCACCTACACGTGTCCAATCACCAAGCCATATCTTTCTTGTTTTGTTATACATTTTTCATTAAAATATTATTGTGAAAAGGTTGTATCAAAACGATACTATTACCAAAAGACTAAGAATTATATAGTCGATGATTTGATGTGAAAATGAAATGACAGTTTTAAACATTTTTACTAAATCTCAATTGTATTATTTGGAATGAATTTATTTTTTATAAACAACGCATTTTGTCCAATTTCTGTTTAAATATAGAATAAAAAAAATTTAACTTATATATTGAGAGACAGATTAATATAAACAGAGTTTCGATTTAGAATTATATGTCGCTTTATCTTTATCTTTCCCAACTACCAGAGGGTATTAACTTTTGTTTCTTTAGTACCAAATACACCGACAAGACCCATTCATTCACGTTCTTTCATAATACCTTTTAAACCTCTTTTTTAAAATATTACGTAACGTTCTCTGGTTTTTCCAGGAATCACTTAAGACCCTAGGTCTCTTAAATATCTGAATTATTTTCATTTACACGTGATACACGTGCTACAAAAATATATTTCCGGCCGTATCCATAGTAACAACAAAAGCTACTTAGTTTAGTGGTTACCCAAAATACGATATCAAAATCATTTTCCAGATACTTTCTTAGTTAACACGCTTTTATTATACCACGGTCGTACAAAAAATGGTGAAAATATCTCAAACAGTAACTAATTTATCAATCTCCTCAAAGTACTTGATTTTTTAACAAAAAAAGTTTTAAAATGGATCAAGTTCGATAGAAATTTATCTAATGCGAATAATAATTTCTTTAAAATGATGCAAACTAGAAAATACGCTTTGATGGTGAACCAAAATTTTAAAATAAAGCGTCTTGTCTATTATTTTAAATATTTTACGTTGATAGATACTCGGCAATACCCGATTTTTTCGGTCCGTCCATCTTTAAAATGACTTATGTGCTCTTTAAACCGTACATTAACGGATCTCTTAGTCTGTCCGACATACTTCCTGTCACAATAACTACAGCTATGTATCTATGGATACCACTATTTACTAAATTTGGTATTTCATCCTTAGAATAATCCTACTGTATATAATAAAGGTACCAATCCTCTTGTATAAATAGTATAGGAAGGTACCAGAGCAAATTTTCCTAGGTTTTCATTTTTATTTTGAAAAATAAGTGATTTCACAGATTTCACAAGTCCTTTCCTTATTGTATGGTAGTTGGCAAGAATCACTACCTGATGATAATCATGTCACGAATTTATGAAATAATTATTAATAATAATTAGTCATCGATCCCCAAAATAATATTATAAGCGTGTTAGGAAGAGATATTCTTCAAAAAATAAGTAAAACATTGAAAAATTCCGAAGAAAAATAACGAAAATGTAGTTAAACTAAATTTATTAGCCTTGTTAATACTTTTCACGTTTTTCTTCGTAGCCTTCTTACAATTTTTATAAATTCGTCCACGACGACGAATCTTTTGATGTTTGTCGGCGCCTTTAAGACTGAGAGAGAGGGGAGAATGCTTTATTGTCAAAAAATTGTTTGCTATTTGTTGACAACAGCTGGTAAAAAAATTAGAAACAAACACACAAAAAACTAAATAAAGACAAATGAAAAACTACAATTAATAACAAAATTACCTTAGAAAATGTAAGATAAAAATAAATTATACGGCTAAAATAGGTAATAATTTATATTAAAAATCAAAAACAATTATTAGATTATTAGAATTAAATATTATTATTAGAATAAAAGTCGTTTACAGAGTAGAAGGCACTTTTCAGAAATGCCTTCAAGTTATTGCGAAATGCGAGAAAAGATTTTATAGATTTCAAATGATTCTTCATTTTTTGCATGGTAAAGTATCGAGCCCTTAACTAACTCCGCGTTCCTACTTGGATAACTGTGCAACGATCTTTCAAAAATTGGAAAAGCGTGCTTACGAATTAGGCAAACGAATTCAAAGATTAATAAGAGAGGACAAGTTGATATTTTTAATCTTTTAAAGCAATCCCGGCAGTGATATTGCCTTTGATGTATGTTTTTTATAAACAACGGCGAGTTTTTCATGTTATTTTTTTTAGAACTAATTTCTAGAAAGGTTTCTTTATTTGTTTTTTTTTTGATCACACTCTAGATTTCTAGAAATGTCCAAAATCATATATTTTAGAGCTTGTTTAACAGCGTCAGTTAGTTTTAATTAAAAAGTCATAGTGAACAGAACGAAATAGAAGATTTACCAGTGAATTTAAATAAATTAGGAAAGAGATATAAGTTGATTATTATATAAGTTACTTAAATCTAGTGTAAGTGTTTAAATAAATTAAATAAGTAAAATACAGTTATTATAAATTCACTTCATCGATGGAAAGTATGAATAAATAAGTGAAACGTACACTCTGTTACGTACTATTGAAAATCTTGTTGTTTTGTAGGTTCTGGTTCACGCTATAATCTCGTTGTCAATTCATAATAAAAACTGGGTCTGTTCATTCTAAAACCGCATTTGTATTGCCGCTCCAGTTTGTTTTCCGTAAGTTTTTCTATTCTTATTGTACACCGGGTAACAAAAAGGCAATCAACAGTTTTATCCTACTTAAAAGTTTAAGGTAAAGAACAAGTTTATATATCCTCAACCCTTGACTCCAATATGCAGGTTATAATTCGAGGGAAATTTTCAGCTGGCATTATAGCATCCTTCTGCTTAATGACTTTTAGGTAAAAAGTAAAACAAAGGAATAAAAGCCAATATTGGAGAATTTAATTTCTTGTTTCAGTATAAGGAAGTGATTAATGGAGTTTCTTTGACGCCTATTCCTTTTTATCTTCTTCTTTACTGCTACAATAAAAAGTCGACACAAAAATACAGAGTTTTCACTATTTTACTTTTTCTTGTTCAACATCATATTCATAATACATCGTCGAGGTAACTTTATTAACAAAGTTATTATATTAATTAATGCATAATTAAGATTGTCCAAACTGTATATTCTAGGACCTAATAAAGTATAATTAAACCAGTTTAATTTTGATTTTATCCACGCTTTTCTGCACAGCTGGCCTTATATATTCTTGGCTTGAAGTCTCTTTACTACTTTTCTCAAACTTCTGTAAGTCTTCCTCGTCATTTTCTACGTGGACGCCCCTTTCTTCTTTACGCGCCTTCTCCACTCTTTTCATCCACTTGTTTGCTTCCATTCCGGTTATATGTCCCCACCAATGCAGTCTTTTTGCCCTTAATATGTGTCCGATTCCTGCTGATCATATAACCTTCTAATCTCTGCATTTTTTTTTCTTCTTCATTCATCTTGTTCAACTCGTATCCCTCCAAAAATTTTTCTTAACACTCTCTCCCATGCAATTAGCCTGTTTTCCTCTATCTTTTTCATGACCAATCATTCACTACCATATAACAATGAAGGTTTTATAACTGTCCTGTAAATTCTTATAGTTCGCTACTCTTGAGATATCTTTGGACTTTAGCAGGTTTCCTAAAGCTTCAATTCTTATTACTTCTTGCCAATCTCCTGTCGAATTCTTTACTTTAGTCCCCTTAACTTGTTACCGCCACTCCCAGGTATTCAAATTCTAATTCTAATCTATCGATTTATCTATTGAACCGGAACTCTTTGTTTTTTTTTTCTGCTAATTTGACGTTTCTAATAGAAAGTTATTGGTGATATATCGGCTCACAATTTGTGATGCAATTGATCTTTTTTTAGATACTTGATTCAGTTTACGGTATTAAAATTATCGTAATGAGATTACATTGTTTGGGAAATTGTTAATTAGTCTTCCGTTTTTGTACTTTTCACTGTTCAACAATAAGTGTTATTCGTTTAGATTCTTATTGCAAGATTCACAAAATGGTCGATTCCCTCGGTTTTTATTTTGTCCGAACTGTTTTTTCATAATTGAACTGATGGTTTTGAGATTTGAATATCGACTGCGATCTGTTCCACTCACTTTGCCAATTGCACTGAACTTTCATTCTGATTGTCGTTGGCTATCACTTCGCGCACATTTGCTGCTTCGTTGCTATCTGCTGCTTCTTTGACACCTTTATCTGCTTTTTCGTTTTCTGGGATCCCGGTGTGTGATGGGACTCAAATAATTGATACGTTTGCTTTGGATTAATGGCTAAGGTGTAATTCAGTTTTAATGAGGGGATCTAGTGGATGTTTGAGAAATAGTTTTTGAATGGTATGGACGGAGCTCATGTAGTTCTCCAGTGTGGAGGTTATTATGTGGAGATGTGTGAGTTTCGTTTGCTAGTACTACTGGTGCTCCTGAGGATATAATTAACCTAGAAAGAGGAGTCAGCTAAGAAGACATATTGTCGACAGTGACACGAAGTACAGGAATTGATAAAACAAACGCAAAAAGTAAAACACAAATAAAAGAATAAGCGGACGACCTAGTGTTGGTGGGGGATACAAGTAAAGATCGGAAAAAACCAAAGGAAAGAAGCAGAAACTAGAGTACTACATTATATTAGATAAACTAGAGTACGGCCTGTTATTGCCATATAGTTATTGCCTATAAGTTTTGTAACTGCTATTTTGACAGGTCCCACACAAGTTTTGTAAATTCTCACTTTCCTATGCAGTGTTACTATTAAAAATCAAATCCTTATTATGTAATAGTTTTTGTGAATATATTCCAATAAAATGCAAAAATAGACTATAAACTCCCTATCGAAAAATGGCGTCTACATCTACATCGAACCGTCTACTTTATGATAGTCTGTCACGGTAAATATTCAAAACCTGATTTGTGTAATATTCCTTAAAAGAGGAAGCGGCAATGGAAGTTATATTTAACCGTTATTTGGAGGGATGATGAGTTATTCGAGAGGTTGATGTTTTTGATTATATTCGAGTTGGAATTGAATGATCGTCAATTAAATTCCAACGAATTAAATTAATTAAATTGTCGAGTAATAACGTACTCCATTTATTCTGTTTGCCATTTGCGAATTAAACTGACGTGAAAAGATTACAGAAAAAAAATTTGTTTTGATTAACGATGTCACAATCGGTAAAATGATTTGCTATAGCAGAATGTTTTGATTTAGTTTTGACTGAAATAGAAAACGTCGTCATTAATAAAATAATTTTTAGTTTTAATTAGACATTTTATATTTATTTACAGGCTACGTCCTACAGTGTGGATTTCTAATAATCTAACAAATAAAATGATTTTTATTGAAGCCATTAGTTGTGGGTTAATTTTAAACGAACATTTTCGGCATATTATTTCCGTAAAGGCGACTCACTATGAAATATGTTTGGTGCCGATTGCTGATCAGAGCGCATGTGTCAGAATTGGTATAAAATATTCCGTCCTGAAGATTTCTCCATCAAAGATGATCAACGTTCTGGTCGGCCTACTGAAGTTAATGATGACCAAATCAAAATCATAATTGAAGAGGATCGTCTTAAAGCTGTTGCGAATAGGCTCCATGTATCGTACACAATAAGCGAAAATGTATTGAGTTAGTTAAGATGCTTGATATTTGAGTATATCACAAATGGAAAGAAATTCATTTAACACAAAGAATCAACAATTTGCGATATGTACCTTGAACGAAATAAAACTGACCCTTTATTGAAAAGAATCATCATTGATGATGAAAAATGGGTCCTGTACAGTAACATAGTTCGACAACTATCATGCAAAAAACACGATGAATCAGCACAAATCACATCGAAAGCTCAAACAAAACGAAAGAAGCTGCTGCTGTCATTATAGTGGGATTACAAAGATGTTGTGTATTTTGAGCTGCTTCCAAGGCACCAAACTATGTTTACTGATGTTTACTGTCAACGATCCATGAAACTGGATGAAGGAATCAAAGAAAAACGGCCAGAATTGTCAAATCGGAAAGGTTTATGATAATACGATAATGCAAGGCCTCACACATCTTCGGCAATCCAATTGTTTTCAAAGTTTTCAAAATTCTTTGAATGATCAAACTTTACAAATGACGATGATTTTCAACCGCACCTGGTTCAGTTTTTCCTTGATAAGGACCAGAAATTTTATGAGCGCGGCATCATTAAGCTGAAAGAAAGATGGCAATAGGTCATTGAGCAAAATGGAAAATATATAATTGATTAAAAACTATAAAAATATATTTTATTCGGCACACATATCACTTTTTATGACACTAGAAGTTTTCAACTGTAAAAATATTTCAGATTTGATACACCACTCGACAAATCCAATGCGTTTAACCTTACGATTCACCGATTACATTAGTTGAAAACCAAAGATTTTGCATTTTGGCACTTTTCAATTAAGTCGCTATTTTTAAATATAAAAAAATGATTTTGATTTCTCTTTATATAAACAGCTTCTGCATTTGCGAATAGAAGAAATATAAAAAGCGATATACAACTTTCGCTTGGTGACTACACCCTGATTTTTTTACACTTTGAGACAACGCACCAACACGTTAGGAGCATTTGATACAAATAGTTTTATTACCGAAATTCAGGTTGGACCAAAATTTCATTCGTCATTGCTCCAGCAGTAAGAAAAGTAACAATTTTCCCGAGAAAATCATACTATTACTGGCTACATTTTATCATTAAGTTCAAAAAGTCTTTGAATCGAATCGCTACTGACAGCGACGCTGAATTTGCAGATTATGTACTTTTATTGTGAAATATTGTATATAAATACAGTATTGTAGAATCTGATCTAGAGCTTAGAATCATTTTATTGTTGATTCTCACTTTCTATTATAATAAATTCGTTTAAAAATTTCCTTGAGATTAAAATTGGCGCAGTCAGTAGGATGTAACTTTAAATATTGTCTAGAAAAATCTGAATGGTGAACTGTCTTTCCAAAAATACAGTTTTTTATCTCATTTTCTTTAATTTCTATTAAAAGTTTGAAAATAGCCAGTTTCCATTAAAAAGACTCTAACCTACAGACTGCGTCAATTATATTCTCGTTATCCAAAGTTTGATTTTAAAAAAATGGAGATAATCGTTCTTTTGCTGCCAACTTTGACTACACGATTGCCACATCTTTTTCTTTCAATTCAGATAAATATTTATTTGTTTTGGTTAGATTGATAAATAGCCTCCAGTTAGAAATTTGTGTTGTATAAAAGAGTTGAACAATAGAAAATTAAAGTTAACCGTAAAATTAAAAGTCAAACTGTCGGATTGTCTAGTTTTGACATCGCATGTCCGCATTAAAAACAAAACTGTATGAACTGAACTCGTTTATCGAAGTTGTCATTGCTTGACAAACGTTGAATGTATTTTTGAAGCATCAACTATTATATTTTCTGTCTACGAAATAAACAACTACCATTCTATCATTGACTAACGACCACAATTGCTATATATTCCATTTCAAAACGCGAAACTAAATGCAGAGAGAGATTTCCTTTCAGAAACGTCAATCAGTAAAATGTAACATGCGGATTCGATGTCGGTGCTTCGCAATAAATAATCATGTCTCATATTTAGTTCATTTATCTTTTCATGGGCATTATATAAAAACAAAAATTTTCCATGAGGGTCGAATTATTTATTCATCGGGTCAGGTGTCTGATTAATTTCAACTTGATCTTCTTACCTTGTCCAATTGATTGGAGATATACATGGCGTTTGGATAATTAATACCCGCTTTGCTTTACATATTGTTAATTATCGCAATATTTTGTTGTAGCGAAGATTTTATAATGTTGATAATGAATCTCAGTCTGTTTTTGAGAAGATTAAAAAGTAAATTTTTTCACAAACCCACAAACTTTATTAAAAATACAACAAAAAATGAAATAAAACTATTTATGTCGCAAAATATTCAACGACAAAATATAAAATTGCACATTTCTTAGTTAGAATTGAAACTAATTTCTGATATTTTATTTTTACCGATATATACGCACTAATATTGACAACTTTTTCTTCACTTTTAATCTGTATCGCTGTCAAATCAAATCATCGCTCTGGAATCAGGATAGTCTGGTTAAATCCGTGTCCGTTACTTCACAGCTTCATACAGGTAATCGTCTCATCTGGAATTTTTGTTTAGAACAATCTTGATCATTGTTCCTGGTTATAACTGTCAAAATGAAACATTGCTAGAGGGATGGGGAATCTCTAGACTTATGGCGAAATGTCAATCACGCCATAGATACACAGTAATCCATCTTAATCTGCTCAGACAGCAATAACGGACGAAATAATGTGCTACAAGAAGTGATGAGTGATGGTTGCAAGATTGAGCTCGTTCAATCGCACTCAGGCAACATGGGCAACTACGAAGTGAACTATTGGGATCAGCAAATCGATCAATGGTCCCAGAACTCATTCTTGCTGTATCCAAAAGCGTTATTTATGTTATTATATTCCTTAGCAGTCTACTCGCACAGTAGACAAACTGAAACACACATAGATGCCCTTCTGCCTCTCTTACAAAACACCTGGTACGTTTAAATAGGCGCGAGATTCGAGAGTGACAGATTTTTTAACCGGGCACGGTATCGACGCCATTACCAAACTATGACCATCGCTGACGACACGGGGTGCCACTGGTGAAGGAGGGAGAAAGAAACTGTAAATCACCGTATTTGTGAGTGCACAGTAATCACACGGGCACGGTTCAAACACTCACAGTCAAAATGTTGAAGTTAAAGCGCCTGATCAGCTTTCCAAGGGACATCAGCTTTTGGTAATGTCAAGTGGGGCACTACTATTCTACTATATATATATAATATATACATAAAACATTTTTGTTTGATAAACTTGAATTGAAATATTTGCCGAGATGCGTATTATTCTGTTTATAATAACGGCGGAAAATATTTACACTGGAGTGATGCTGATCAAAAGTCCAGCAGCACTATGTGAGCGACGCTAGCGACATCACCGGCCACAGTTGCACTTTAAGAGCGACAACAGGGGCAAGATACAAAATTATTTGAAATTCAAAAGTACGATCGCAACGCACGCTGCCAAAGCGTCGCTTTCCATCGCCCACGTTAGAAGGGGCTAAAAGGTACGCTGAAATCAACTTGCAAGTTTGCTTTTGGAATTTGCATCATCATTGTATCAAATTATCACACCATTATGACTATTGAAAAATAACTCTTAGTATTATTGCTTTTATTGCTCTTCAAATAAAATGAAAATACTTTCGTTCGGTTTCTGTGTAATGCATGTTTGTATTTTCTCAAAATCTTTTGTAGTTAAAAAACCAACGGGCGGTCAACGTGAACGTTTTTAAGCACGCGATGATATTATTGAAGTATTTGTCTACAATGAAAAGATTATTGGTTCGAAACGCTTTTATGTAATCTACTCAATGATAATGTGTCGAAAGATTCAATTATGATAAAACCAGTGTCCATGACAGATACTTTGTATTGTTAATCATTATATTAAATTAGTTACGTAAAAAGTTAGACTTTCTAATTTTTGTTTCAATTTAATCTAAACGTTCATCGGTTTTTTTATTATTATCTTGTGAGAAATAATAAATTTATGTTATTTGATATCTGATTGAATTGTATCAAAATTGTGCTGCTTGTAGTACAGTATTCATGGTAGATTAGTTTCAAGGCAATTTCCTGCTTGTATACTTTCTTGGATGCTGAATCCAAAAACCATAGATTTATGGATAAAAACAGATTAGGCAAAAGCAGCATTAAATTGCATTATTTGTTCTATGAGCTCCATTGGTAAATATAAACATAGATAAAGCAAAGTTCTAGCTGGGCCTGTTTGTAGTTAATCGTCCTTGCTGGAAGTCTTCAATAAAAAAGAAGATAAATCGTGAGAAGATAAATGAGTGTTGTCTGAAAACTTTTTAACCTCAACCTGAACTTATTTTTGGTAGCCGAATCGAAACATGGCCGTATCAGCTTGACTGTGTTCGGGACAGCATTGGATTTAGGTTAGAGATTTATAAGAGGCTATCCGCATATCAAAAGAGATCATTTGCCTCATACTGATTGAAAAATTATGCGTTAGTTGTCACGTTTGATCAGTTTGAACCAAAAGTACGTTTCCCGGACTTTACTGACGCATTTAACCTTCCACCAGGTGCTAGCCGTACTTTGGTCGGCAACTTTTGTTTCATTTCACTTCCCAATTTACTCTTAATGATGATTTAATTTGCTTTAAAAAAATAAACGCGTTCGCAAACACCTTCTATGGCTTTCAAACAATATTCGCATTTTATTTCGGAATGTTTCCCACACACAAATTCTGAACACTCTTCACACAATTTTACATTTTTCTCTTCGAAGACTTCAACTGCCATTTTCTGATAATGAAGGCTTCACATCTATTTATGTCTGATCTGGCATACAATTAATCTTTCATTAAATCTTGAGCCAGATTTTTGAGAAAAATATTTCTTCGATCAAGAGCTTCTACTGGTAATCAGTCATATTTTTGTTACTCTTTTCGCCGATTAACCGGTCGCATAATTTGTTGACAGTGTCAATTCCTTCGATTGTATTTTGAACCATAATCATTTCTAGCTAATTGGTGCTTGTTGATTTCATCATTATTAAGCATAGTTTAAATCAAAACTACACACTTATTTATCTTCATTGCGTATAAAACCATTGGCAACTCTTTTTGGAAGCCGAAGTGGGAACTGGCAAAAATTCTTGATGGATAGCCGATGTATTTTTCCTCGGGGTGTCCAGGAATGGAATTTTCTTTGCTAAAAGAATCTGAACCAAGGCGACACTTGAATACCACTTGTCTGTAGGTACGGCAGTTGACATCTTTCACTTCAATGTTAACTGTTTATCGAATGACTGAGATTTACTTCCACTCTTTTGTTGTAGGGGATGAATATCAGGTACTTGAAGACAAAAAGTCAGCAGAAATTTCAATTTCTTAATAATAACGAAAATCCCTATGGGGCGAAAGGTTAAGCCTGTGGGATTTTTAACTGAACTTTAACTGTTGATGAAATCTGGATTCACCATTACATTTCTGAAAACTAGTCAAGACAATGGATTGCAAAGGGAGAATCTGGTCGAAAACGTCGGTTTGGTTGGCTGGAAAATTTGTTTTTTGATTCGGATCATTGCTTGATAAGGTAAAGAGAAGAATTGAGAGAAAAACCATCGCATTTTGAGAAAAAAAGTCAACCAGTCAACCTTCGAAGCACTAATTTTGCGATAAGAATAGGAAATTCGTTGCGTTAATTTTATTTTACTACAGATTCGTCGCCAGAAGTGTCTCTTTCACTTCTAATAAAACCATACACTATTTTCTCCCAAGTTAATTGATTAATAATGAATTTGTATAATTATTATTTCACTTATCTCAATACTTTAAATGTCAACAGTCAATTAAACTTTTTCTGCGAATACAATGTGGGTTGAACAAGCTTTAACTGGCAGGTACATATTTGTAAGATGTGTGATTGTGAGCAAATCTGATATTTTCGAAATATTAGCTATCAATCACCGTAGATCAATATCAGTTACGTTGAATTTTTTATGTAAATTTTTCTCGTTTTGTATAGTGTTGAAATTTATAATTCATAATAACAATAATTGAAGAAAGAATTTATATTCATTATTTATTTGTTATAGATCAATATACAATGTGAGTCACTTAAATTTATACGATCTCCAGCGGGAAAACAGTGACAGCTTTCAAATTTTTTTCTCGTGGGCATATGAATATGACAACAGCGCCATACCAGCGTTAATTGCTGGTTCTTTCATATCAATTTGTTTATTATATAAATAAATAATAATAAATATATAGATATCGGTCAAAGCTGTCTATAATTTCATGCGAAAAGTATCGAATTGAATTAATTAATGTACACTACCGGTCAAAAGTTTTTGCCCACCCCATAGCTTACGGTGGATACAATCGATTTTGATATGTATATTTAAAAAAAAAACAGTTTGAAACTATTTTTTATTCCTTAATGTAACCCCCTTTTGCTCTTATTATTTAGGTGCAAAATTTTGACATTCTCTGTAACAATTTTGATACATAATCATCGTCTATTTGGTTCCATTCGATATTCCAGGAATGTGAAGTGGAAGTAGGACAATGATTTCTAACTTGTCAGTTCAACAATTCAATCGAGTCCAGGTCGGGAAACTGTGACGGCCAAATCATCCAAACCATAACCGATCCTCCGCAACTCTCCGATTTCTTACACATGGATCTAACATCCATTCCGAAGAATAATTATTGATATTTTTGTTAATATTTACTGATTGCTAACGTTACAGTCCAGTGGTCTAGGTGCACCTCCAGGGGTCCACGGGAAGCAACATATGATTTTTTGACTAATGTGTGAACTAAAACTAGTAATAAGTATTTTGATTGATGAAAAAAGTTTGGGAACTTCCGCTATAGTCTCTCGCGCCAAGAATGCGACTACTTTTTCTTTTTCCCGTCAAACCTCGTAGATGACTTCTTATTTTTAACATCATGTAATCAACATAATTAGTAATTGTATATTTATACGATACCACTGATAAAGAAATCGATTCAACATTTTTTGTTACACTTACCGAAAAATAATTCATGGTAGACTTAATCCGACAACCTTGGGCATTGAACTACTAAATATCGAAATTAATAAAAAGTCAAGGTTAATACTGAAGTAAGATTTATTGAGGATTTCTGGTAGACTGTATATTATATAATAACAAAGAATCATCTATATGCGGAACTATTAATTAATTATAATGTTGAACATCGAAGATTTGTTACCAAAAAAAAAAAAAAAGATCCATTATTTGAAATTATACGGATGTTTTTATCTTATCTAATAATGCATCTAATAATATTAAAATGATAATTTTAACATTATTACTTCAAATTATACAAAAAGCAGAAACTTCCCCAATGTCGACGTCGGCGCAAAAAAAGTTTTCTAAATAGTATTGGACAACCGTCGGATTGAGGATAAAAATCGTTTCTCAATATCATCTCTCTTCATTGTTGAAAAATCTTTGACCACCGAGCCCTTTTTCATGTCTGGGAACAGAAAATGATCCGAGAAAACTAAATCTAGCGAATAGGTTCGATGTAGTAGCAATTCAACCTTCAATTCATTAATTTTGCCAATTTCAATAACGAATGTGTAAGCTGGTGCATTGTCTTGATGAAACAACACTTTCTTCTTAGCCAAATGCGGCCGTTTTTGTTTGAGTTTTTCGCTCAAACGTTAAAATAAGTTCGCAAAACACTCACCGTTAATAGTTTTTCCTTTGCCATGACCTTGCCTGCAGATGAAACGATCACTGCCTTTTGTTCTTTTGTTTCGGATGTGAAATGATGGTTCCACGTTCTATCCGTGGTCGTGGAACTGCGCAAAAATTCGGCTTTATTTCTGTGAAACATTACCACTCGATGGAAACATCTTGTCCAAATTTTCAGTTAATATGCGATCTACCTCCTACTATGTCTGCTAGCTAGCACATTTTCAGTCGGCGATTATCCAGTAAAGCTTCGGAAACATTTTTAGAGTCGAGTAGAATCTAGTTCCGCTTTTATATTGATTGGACTGATGCCTTTCAAATAAAAGTATGACCAATTTTTCCCTATTTACTGATTCAATGAAAACTTTTGTTGACTGCCAAACAAATACTGAACAACGTTAAGTCGTCAAACTTGAAACATTTAGCTTTATAGTTTGTGTACTTTCCAATATAGTGAAATTTTTGAAGCAACTCCCGCCATCTCTATGTCAGGCTTTTTATATAATGATAATAATGAAATTACGTTTTTGCTTTTATAAAAATCATTTTTTCATTTGAATAGTTGGGATACTTATTCAAACCTTTAGATAGAAATTAAGATATTAACTATGACAAATCTACGATAAACAAATTCCAACTTTAACGTCTAATCTGTATGAGGTTGCAACTCGACCCAAATATTTCGACTTTTCTCTCACTAAAAATATCCACGGGCTCAATTTCCTGCGTTCAAACATAATATTTCGACGGTTACCAAACAACACATTTTTTTTTTTTTTGTAAACAGAACAAAGCAGGTAAGCATACAAGATTTGTTTCACTATCGGCAAGGTTGTTGACTCCGTTCAGTTTCGTAGTCGGTTATTTGCGAGTGGCATTCTAAATATAATAATTATCCTAATTATATACAAACATTGTATTTATCGATACGATAATGTGTAGGCGAAATAGGACAATATATTAATTTGACGACCCCCGTGTTGGAATATTGAAATGCAGTAATTGTCGCTTTCGAATCGAGTAAAGAACCTACATTAATTATGCAACGCAAGTCCGGTTGGCTTAATTATCTCAAGTCCCTTTTTGGTCATTTGGGGTTTATAAAATATATCTAAACTAAAACAGTGTGACCCGTAATATAAAACGAAACAATAGCTAGAGTTGTAAATGGCTACAACTGAAAACATCAATTTAACGGTCCGTTTTTCAGTATATACATGGTGCAGAAACTGATCTAATATAAACTGAGCTCAAGTTTTTTTTTGTAAATGAACAAACGTGAAAATTAACAAAGACATAGGTAAACTAACAGTCATTGTTTATATTCATACAAATTGTCCCTGTCATTATTTATCTGATAAGGTCGAGAGACGGTTAATCGAGATACAATTACCTTTGTATTATTTTGTGAAAATATAAACATCATTGAAATAATTCTTGATCTTTGAGAACGAAAAAAAGTCGCTAACGGCAGATCTGGAAAATACGGTGGATGCGGAAACAATTTTGTCATCGATTTCATAGATTTGTGACCTGGTCTTGATGAAACTGCATGAAGCAATCAAAGAATTGTCATATCGGCTGGGAATTGATGCCACATCTCCCATACAGCCCTGATCTGGCACCATTTGATTACTATTTATTTCGAAATTTGCAAAATTCTTTGAATGGTCAAACTTTCACAAATGACGATGATTTTCAATCGAACCTGGTTCAGTTTTTCGCTGTAATTTTTATTAAAAACTATTGTTTGTTAAAAAAAATGTTTCATTCCATACTACAAAATCGAAATTACTTTGTCGCCAACCCAAACAGAAAGAGTTTTTCTTGGGAGTGACACAAAATTTTACCATTAATTAATATTTTGGTACCTTTAAAATCAAACTAAACGTTTGTTTAAACATATTTATTATTGCATAATTATAAATGTTTTACAATATTATTCGTGGTTAAAAAAATATAATTACCTCTTGAAATAAAACGCTTTCATCTGATGTCCAGTAGAACCATTTTACGAAAGTGCTTTGTCACGTTCGGTAATTACTTTTCATGGCAGCTTTTAGTTACGGTAGTCGGTCTTATAGTTTTGAAGCCTAAAAAATCAGGAAATTATTCAAAATTGATAAATTTATTACGTGTTCACATTTGTCCGCGTCGTGCCGTGCCTCCATCAAAATATTATCTAATATTAACAATATTTCAAATCTATGCACTATTTGCTTTTTAACCGTCAAAATTCTTGTTCTAATGTTTAATTTACGATGGAAAAAATTTCAATTATTCATAATTTCACTCATACGTGGAATTTATAGAACAGAAGGCAAGATAATTATGCGGTTGAATGCATTACCTACCTGCTGTACCGTTTATAATTATATGTATATTTAAAATCCGATCTATAGTGTTTTTTTTTCATCCCAATACACTCGTCAAGCAATAAGAGTCCCAATGCAACCGCTATTTCTTCGTTTTCCAGTTGAATTTCCATGCGTACACCTCCGCAATTACACAATCTCCTTTCCCGAGATTAACTCTAAAATGAAACGCTCACAAAAGAAATATTCCCGCTATAAAAACACCTATTATGCTAAATTAAAGCTTTCCCGATACAATCACCGGTTCCTTTTGCCGGCTTTCGTGCATCATCGGGGAAGCTGTAAAAGTCGGTGTTCATGTTTTGTCTCTTCCTTTTTTATCTTGTACATCTTGATGCGGTATTTCGCTAAAATAAGCTTCGGTTCATAAGCATGTAACGTGGGAACTTTTTCATTCAGCACAAACTACCTAAACCTTTCAATAATATTTCTTTTATTACAGAATTACTGATTAATTTTGTGATTTTGAGTGAATGCGTGTAATAGATTTACATGAAATTCTAATTAATTCTTTCATTCGTTTTTGCGCCGTGTGTAGGTGGAAAACGTGTCTTGGAAAATAGAATAGCCGTCGAATCCTAATAAACAGATTTATTAGATTACTCAAAATTAAAAAAATTAAAATTATGTATTAGAAAACAATAATATAATTCAATTGGCATGGAATCGTACAGAGGATGCTATTGGAACACAAGTTGCTTCTCAAACAGGCTCAAAAACACATACGAATCACCGATTTTTCTATATCCGAACTGAATATTTATGTATTGGACAACATCCATGCAGATTGAGCTTTGAGAAAACTATCAATAGCAGCTTAACTTTTGAGTATTTAGCATCGACGATGCACCTAGTGTATGTATCCGTACTTAGTGATTTAAATTAAAATACACTTTTGGTTGCCTAACAAGCTATATATTATTTCAATTCTACTAAAGAAGTAACAAACATAACCAACGGCGAATTACTATAAACATCGCGCCGTAAGAGACATAGAGGCAAAAGTAGCACATAGAAAAGAAAGTACAAAAAACTTAACTAAAGACAACAAAAAACGAATCTTTAAAAACATCATAAAATATATCTTATAAATACAGAAGATACCTGAAGGTCACTAGAACCGACGTAATAAGAACTGCGAAAATAGAGGATGCACATTAACCAGGAAGCTTGGAAACAGAGTATTGTAAAGAGTACCAGAACATAAGTAGCCAAAATGAATACTGGAACTGAAGTGTCCAGGGAGAAGACGTAGAGGACGATCAAATGGGAAACATCCATCAGACATGCGAAAGTGGAAAGAGACTTAGGTGTTTAGATTGAAAGTAAACTATAGAGAAATTCGTCAGAAATCCCATCCTTAATATTAATTTGATCTACAAGATGTGGCTATTGATTAACGAAACTGATGATATAAAATATTTTATTTTGTCAATGTTCCATTGTTCGAAACAAGGCAGGAAGTCTTTTTATGTGTCAGTTCCTTCAGAACGCGCGTTCCTTTTTAACACAACTCAAATCTTGTACCTTTTAATGCAGATTTGACCCTAGGAAAGAGGTAGAAGTCGCACGGTGCAAGATCTGACGAATAAGATAGATGGGCTAACACTGGGGTGTTGTACTTGACGTATAATGCAAAATGAGATACCAGTTTTTCATTCTGAAATTCTCGTTGAAAATCTACCGCACACATTCTTCGTCAATTCCTATAGATTGAGCAATCGCACGAATACTTAGCCACACGATAGACAGATCAAACAAGATTACCGACTTTTTCGATATTTTCATCCGTTTTTGACGTGAAAAGGACGTGGACGCTTCAAGAATTCATTGCCATACATTTGTTTCAATAAATCATAAATTTCAATTGTTGTTTTTCCGATGCAACGGCTATACTGGTTTATCTACAGATACGCTAGACATCGTATTCGAAAGAGTAGGCCTCAGGCTAAACAGCAGAAAATCGCTAACCCTTGGCGTATGCTTACTTTTTCTGAAGCAGCGCTAATTTCGTTACTTAATAGCCACACTACAAGATTGTCGAAAAATTCACACATTTGCAACATACTCTTTAGAATACACCCAAACAAGTTCAATGGGATCAAGAACGTTACGATAAGTTGGTTATTTCGAAATATTGTGGCCATTTTGTTCTGAAATTTTGTCAGTCTTCTACCTCAGCATAAATCTACTTCTAACTTTTGAAATCATATGCTAAATAAACGATTCAAATTCCATAATAAAAATTCTTTTACAGAATTTACCACCGATATTTATGCCACGGCGTTATCTAGCTGTTACACGTGACTAACGCAAAATTAGACTCTTAGGCCGAGTCCACACCATAAGATCGATTACGGTTCGTTCGCGGTCCGATCTCGGTGTGGTAAAATATTATTGAATGAAAAACAATGTGTGCATTCATTCTATCCGTAAAAGTCAAGTTTCAATCGAATACCATTCCAGTCGCGATCAGTCTGAGCGAGATCTAACTTGTCACGGCATGTATCGTTAATATGAATGCTATTTTTTCCCGGTTCAGTCAGTTATTACCTGTCGAAGCGACAATTGCTTCAAATTTATTAATATAAATTTGAAATATTTGATTAAATTCCTATTGAATTTTTTTAAAAATTTATTATCTAACTGAATTAATTCTAAATACAAACGATGTCTTAACAAGTGTGGACTTTTCAGTAAATAATTTACGCATAAACAATTATTAAATTATTATTTAATTTTTTCAGATGAGTTGCTTATTGAATACGATTAGTATCCAAATGTTTTTTTGGCTGACATATTCGTGTGACTAAAATTATTTTCATAGAGGTAATTATTGAATGAAAAATGTTGAAAATTATTCGTTTTAACAACAATTAATTAATTGATATTCCGTATCGTGGATAGAAGCCCCCAGATAGCGATCAGCCTTTCTGTACTTAAACCGACTCCGAGCGTGGCGCATAAATATGTATGGTCATGGTGTCGTCTTTTGAGATCCTTGAAATTTTAAAACCGTCAATTTGCAATTTAGATTCCCCGGGGTTATGCTCGCAAAGCAAATCGTTACTTGTTTCTTTTCTAATTGTTCTTCGTTATTTACAAACAGACAAGATGCTACCACTCAGACATTCCATGTTTAGTTGAAAACAATATCCATTACCGTATCCAAGTGGAAGCAACTTAATGGATGGTTTTAATTCCATTTATCTTTTTATTTGTACACTTATATACTCTTTCAAGCAACTGTTTTTGTTGTTTTGGAATCGAAAAAAATTTCAATCCACTCGTTGACGATCGTTTCTTTCTCCGAAACGCTTACGAGTCTGTATTTTTTTGTAATTTCGACCGATTCGGTGACATTAGGAGTGTTTATCCGAAAGAAATCATTTATATCGGCATGGATATAGTCGTACCTCAAGAAGGAAATTATCATTTAGAAGAAAATTTATTGATATGGAAAAGGTGACTGAATAAATACGTCTAGCCAATAATGATGATAAATATCTTAACTTCATCATAGACATACATCCAAGAAAATATGAAAGAAAGGAACCTTAGAGAGAAGTTTGAAGTATATATGATAACTGATGGCAGAACGTATTAGTTCAGTTTTTCACGTGTTTAATACAGTTTGTCCAATTTTCAGCGGCTATATTTTTAACTTGCATCTTTATCAACTCGATCACACGGTTACATATTGTTGTGAACACGTACACTAGACTTTAATTTATGCTATATCGGTTAAAAACTACTTTATAATACACACTGTTTCATGGCTCGAAATGAACTGATACAGACAGGCTAATGGCTAATAATGGTCGATCCATATGCTTTCTAAGTCAGTGCATCCGATTATGAAGTTTGTTTTTAATTAAATTTGGGGGAACCTTGTCCAAACCGAATTTAAAAAAAAAAGTTTTCGATAAAAATTGAGTCGTCATTTTTTGCGTTCAACTCGCGAAAAGTCAATATTTTTTTATGAAAATAGCATATTCTTAAACTATTTTGTAAATTATCAAAAGCTGTCCGAAATTTCCGAAGCATTTTTCGACCGAGCGGGAAATTTTGGAAAATTTTTTTCATAGTATTATGACTTCGCACATTGAAATGAAAAAGTTGACAAAGTTTTTAATTATCCATCACTACAAATTATACAGTCTAGAAGTTTTTCAGAAAATTCCAGCCCTTAATCTGTATTAGAAAAAAACAAGTCGATTTTTCAAGTTTTCTATATCTTTAAAAATGCTTTTGTTCGTTCGACAGTCAAACAATTATGGCTGCCAACCTTGCAGAAAAATAACAAAATGTTATGTATTTAATGGAGATCCAACAGTCAATTATTATTTTAAAATTGATAATCTCATTAACGTGTTTTGTTTTTATGGAAAGTTTTACAAATTAATATCATGACAAGAATTCATCTATTCCTCCATTTGTTGTCAAAATTTTGGCAGAAACATTTCCCGACAACTCTGTATTTTTAAGTTTATTTTCATTGGTTGATGATGAATACATAAAGTTATTTGAAAGTTTGAGATGAATATTAAAAAAAGTACACTTCAATATTTTTTTGCCGCAGCCCAACAACAATCAAATTTATCAACAGTATTTTTAAACGTTTTCAGAATAAAGTTCGCGGAAATTTAGAATCGCCAGTGGAAAAAAAAATTTCAATAATTGAAAACTGAGATTATCGCATCAAATTTCGCTAGTTATTGACAGGTCGTCGTTTACAACGCAATGGACTAGCAAAATTTGTGGTACATTAGGCACAATCCGAATGCGAACGCCAACATTTAGTAGTGTTCGCATCAATCGTTCTCGACTAAAATTCGTACGAATATGAAAATAATCATTCGTTGCCCTTCAGAAATATGGTAGCCACATTTATCTGTTAACGTTGATTTTGTTTTTGGCAAAGTTAATAACAGGTGTCTATCGGTGGTAGTGTATCTAATAAATAATATTCACCTGTATTTTACATTTAAGATTTATCTGTATCATTTTGCATACGAGTACTTTTTTTGTGTCAAAATGTGACCAACTCATTATACATGATGCACTTCTACAGTTCATGTAGTATAAAAATTGATTCGCTTCGTAGTATGTGGTTACAACGTTGCCACAATGCGAGAGTAGTCGAACATTCAGGATGCGAGTTTCGATAACCAAGTTATCGTCTTCAGGTACTGAAGGAAAATAGTTCACGCGCGTCAGATAGTGTAATTGTGAGTGTAAACTTAGTTCAGACTATTTTTATTATTTCTTGTAGAGGACCATTTGGTATTTTTCGTTAATCATTTATATCTTTCCTTTTTTTGAAGTATTTTCATGAATTTTGTTGTAACTGCGATGTGGTTCTTGCTCCCCGTTTTGTGATACCCGATGTGTAGTGGATGTTCATCATGCTTGATATTACTTCTTCTTGCAGTACTCATGTTCTTCGATTTCTCATTAGAGACCTTTAAAAGAAATTTTGTCTCTTTCCGATCGCTGTTTAGTAAATTTCTTTTCTCTTTTCTCTTTCATCTTGTAGAGGACCCGTCATGCCTCACTCGAATACTGAGGAAGGATTCCTTTTGATTAAAATTGAAGACTTCGGATTTGTCGCTATGTTACTTTCTGAAAACTCACTGTAATTCCAACAATATGTATCTTGATGACTGCCAAACACTTTATCAACTACAGCCATCTCTAGTTCAAGTATTTCTGGGATCATCTTCGTACACTTTGTGTCTTCTAGATATTGTATTAGTTTTTTTATATTTGCTCAAGAGTTATTGTATTTTTATTCACTTATTGTAGAGATATTGTTTTTTCTGTCTTCTCTTTTATCTGGATAGTCCACGAACATATGTTCAACGATCAATCTCATATCACACTTGTCACATTCAGGAGGGTCTTTGGATATTCTATGAGGATAACCGAATTTGAATCTTGATATTTTAATTTCTTTTAGCCGTCTGGATGTTAATGGTAGTGGATCTATAAATATCTGATAATGTTGCTTTATGAGCAGCTGTATCAGCTAATTCGTCGTCTTCATTACATTCACTCCTAGCGTAGGTCTTTGTTGGAAAAATTGTTGGATTTGTTGTGCTTAAGGGCTGTTTTCACATCCTCATGATATTAGATTTGGTTTTGGTTACCTTTTTATTGGATGTTATTCAACAAAATTAACAATGTGACCAGCCATTCAAAGCATTAACAAACTGTGATTTGAATTGAGAGAAAATTAACACCAACATGCCCATTTCCAGTGTATTTATTTGTGAAATTAATTCTTGTCGCGCCCACATGCATTTTATTGTTGCCGCTTAGTCATTTTTCGATCTATTTTTGGAAGATTCACCGGAACATTGGTGGACGATTCCTTTTACTAGTAAATAGCTACTTCGAATATTCTTAACTCGGATCGTGACGTGCTTCCTGTACAGTTGATTTTATACATAGTGGTTCTAACAAAAATCACTGCTTCTATAACATAAAAAGTAAAGAAATACTTCCGTATCTATACGTCAACTGGGCATTTCCAAGGTGGCACAATCCCTTTATCAAGTTCCCGGTTCTCTACTAATAATTGAATCATTTTTGAAATTACTGTACGTTTTTCCATTTTCCAACATGAGACTTGACTTCTAAAAATAAAATTTTCGGTTAATTTATAGTTGGACCGGTAAGTAATCCAATTATTGGTAATCTCCGACATCTCGATAAATGGATTTCATCTGTGAAACGCTAAACTAATGTGTTTTATTATAATCCTAAGGACAAATACGGCAGCATAGTCGAAAATATTTAATAAAACCTAATGGATAGTGATAATTACCCAACGTATTTCATTTCGTAAAATATCCTAAAAACGATTAACATAATCGCCTCCATTATATCAACTTCTGTGTGATCTTCCCTTTTTTTTCTTAGTTTCGGTTGTATCCTGTCTATTATTTTCCAATGTCATCCGTCTACATTCACTAGAACCATGTTGTCTCATTCCATTTCGAAACGTTTCGATCCTCATGAATCTAGTTTTTCCATCTTCAGCTTCATTTCAACATCTAAATGTTGATTTTAGGTCTCTTCTGTTTTAAAATTAGTTTTTCTAATAAATTTTGGAATACTTTAAATGAAGAACATTTAGATGCATTAATATATCAAAAGGTCTAAGAAATAATTGATAAAGTAAATTTTTTATACTTTTTATATAAATATTTTTGTTATAAAGGGAGTATTTGTAGTAACGCTTCATTTATTTTCTCATTAATCTCGGTTTTCCTATTTGTAGAATGACTCTTTTCTACTACGTTATAAATGTCGTTATCCAAGTTTAATATTTGATTCAGTAGCTGCTTACTATTAAATTTTCATATTCTGACATTTCAAACTTTTATATTGATAGTTATTTATGCAAAAAGTTTAAAAAGTGAGTGTTTATTGTACGCGACGTGAATTTGTCTAACGATACCGCTAGGAAAAAAATTGTATATACAAAAAACTTTTGCCATCCCCCTATTTATTAAAACTAGAAATTCCTTCGATTTTTGATCAATTTCTTATTATTATGGTGACAGATAAGCAGCTGTACGTATTCTTTTTATTGTAAATATACTTTCTCAGCTAAAAACCCTTCGATTGAATACTTTCGGGGTTACTTACGCATAAATTAAACTTTACTAGTGAAAATTTTGTCTTGAATCTTATATAAATCGAGTTATTTAGTTATTTACAATTCAAATTTTCTTATTACTCATACTTTTTAAAGGGTTTGTTTGACCGTTGGTCAAGGAAGGGTTGGAATCGAATCTTGACCGGTCCAGCAGTCTCGCATCTGTCGCCTTCTCTTAATCATCAACCCTTTTCTCGATTTCTTCGGTCAGTGTAGATCTCGTGAAGTTATTGAGTTGTACAATACCGAGTAGTAACAGTTTTTTATTGTTAATTGTTTATAATTAATTAAAGTTGATAAGTTTTGTGACGAATTTCAGGTATTTTGAGTATATTTATAAAATTAAACATAACAAATTACGAACAATGAGGTTTTTATACCAAATCGTTTTTTTAAAGAAAAATGAATTTTCTCTAGAAGTAATGAGGTTTCAGTTTTTATTCTCCTTTTATTCATCATTCTTTTGTCGTTTTTTCCTTTCTTCCTGTTTCTTTTGTTGCTTGCTGTAGCCTAGTTTTCATACAAACTGCTTTTACTTTATTCACAGCGGTACAAAATGAATCAGTTGTACTTATGTTAAAACAGGTTATGAATTCCGCCACGAAATTATTGTATTTTCCAGCAATTTTTAATAATAATCAGTAATAGATACTGGTTTATATACTATCATTTTTCCTTCTAAATAATTTTTTATATGTTTTTCTAAACCAATAAAATTGATTTTCAAATTGGCGTCCAAAAGACGAACCAGAATTTATGAAAGCTCATTTGGGTATATATTTGAAGGATATGCTGTTAAAAAATTTCATAACTGGTCCAAAAATTATTTCTACTAATATCTATAAATTTAAAATTTTATTGAATTTGAATGATTTCTCTAAATATTAATTTTCATATCTTCTATAAATTTATGTATGACAGTTGTTCTTACTTGGAAGTTAGAAAGTAATTTATACTGTAAGTATAATCACTATATGCGAAAATATTTCATTAAGATCAGCATAAACATTATTGCACTTACACGTTGATGATGGCGGTATTCAAAAAAAATCAAATAAGGTTTTATGTAGTAAGAAGATTGCATATATCTTATTATTAGTTTTCTTGATCGATTAAAAACTATACTGAAATCTATAACACTCAAAAATAAAAGAACTAATACTTTGCCAGGCGTCCCGTTTTGAAATAAATTGTCCCGGTGTCCTTGAAATGAAATCTGAGACGCAAAATTGTGCCGTTTTCAGAAACCACGTGAAAATTTTAATAGAGGACGGCCAGCTGAAGCTGCAAATGATGAAATCAATAAATTATAAGACAATTTAATTCAGAAACATACCAATCAGTTTCTTCTATTTATGGTCCGTCAATTAATGTTGAATTTGTAAGATAATGGTACTGATATCGATCAAGATTTTGTGAAAAGCATTTTATAAAACACACCGTGAATATCTGGAACGGTGGACTTGCTTTCTCACCAAAGAAATGGAGATCTTCTGTTGAGCAGATTTAAAAAATCTGTGAAGATCGAGTTACTTACTGTTCCTGGGTTCTCTTCTCAGTCCTCTCTCGTTGGTATGAGGATGTTCAGGTCTATATCAAAAGTCAGTCTGGCGGTAGTGTAGTTGGTGCGTTGTTTCAACACAACTTTGTCTATTGTATCCGCCATATTCTCTATCTCCCTTAATATCCTGGTGTGCCCATATGGATTGTTTCCACAGCCCAGTTTCCCTCAGTCTGAGGACACTTTTAGTTGCTAATCCTTTCATGTGTAGATCCAGTGGTTTCAGATTCGGCAGCACATCCACTGCGGCCTATGGCTGCTAGCCTTTGCACCTTGGCGAGTTATTCCGCATATGTCTTCTTATTCATGGCCTCCCACCACACTACGGCTCGGTAAGTTGTAATGTGCCTCACAACCTCTGTATACAGCCAGTGTATAAGCTTTGGTTGTAATCCCCATGTTCTTCCAAACATCATCCTACAAATGTAGAAAGCGTTGATTCCCTTTTTCATCCACATGCCCCTTCAGTTTTGGTAGCCGAAAATTAGCTGTCTTGTATCTCCTAGTGAACAAAATCAGTACGGTCTTTTCGGAGTTGAACCCAAATCCATTGTATTCTACAATAATTGACTGTAATGAAGATACGTTTTTGACGAAAAATTATGAAAATTGAAAGATTGATTCAAATTCTGAGAAGTTCCAATTTGAAAATTTTGCCAAATGCCTGGATTGTCTTTATATTATTCTGTGTTTAATCCTTGATGAAAATGGTTTGTAGTTCATTGAAAGGACCTAACCCAAGTTGGTTGCGTCCTGCGTTGGGTTACCCAACGCAAATAAAATCGCAGGGTTCCCAACTTAGGGGATGTGATGTTTTTAGGGTTATCATGTTTTTGGGGATTTTTATAACTTCAAATATGTAAAGAGAAAGTTACGTAGCACAATATGTTGAAATTATTCAATGTCATTTATTTGCTTGAAAACATACGTTATGGCGGAATTTAACATTGACTTATGGTAAAAAAAAACGTAATAAAGAAAATGTATATACGTTTTTGCCACCCGCAACGCCAATAATAATTATTCTTGACGATTTCAGTAATGCGTCAAATTAAATGGGATTGCGAATCGTTTGAATTGTGTATCTTCTTTGTTGATGAAAAAATATTAATATTAATTGATAAAAACTCGAAATCTTTTCATCTCAATGTAAAAAATCTATTAGTGCAATAATACAACTTGTTACTTTAACAACATGGCGCCGCTGAACACGGCAGGATCCTTTGTAATTTTTTTCTATCTTAAAATTTTTTGCTCCTTCAAGTTAGAATAGAACGACTACGCTTTTTTGAAGTTTAAAAATGGACTCTAAAATGTTTTTAGTTCAATGACTGACGTTTTCTATCAATATCATAATAACTGAGGTTTAATTAACTATTTCGTTGATAAAAAAATATGTAATTCAACTTTTTATTTTGATAAAATAACCGATTTAGTAATTTAGTTGGTGTTACATAGCAATTTTTATGAAGATTCTCACATTTTTTCATTATATACAAAAACTATTAAATGGGTTTTTTATGTTATTTAAAATATTCAATATAAAAAATGATATCACTTTTGGGAACAATTCTTTATTGAATAAAATTAATATCTCAGTTTATATTTGAAAAATTGATCCAATCAACAAAGACGCATCATTGGTACCAGAAGCGTTATTGTCTCAAATCATATTTCGCACTAATATTTACTTTAATTTTCTTCAAGTTTGCTTTATGCCACTCTTATATTATTAGAGCTGCAACTTAGGAGAACTGAACACTCTAAGCTCAGAAACATTCTTTTGCAATGAAAACTTGTATTTGTTTGGTTTGTATGCTCGATTATGTGAACAGTCAACGGCCAGTCTATTAGAGTATCGTTAAAGGTATTATTATAAACAGCCTCGAATAATGTATACCTTAATAGACTTCAATACCTCGGTAAATAAAAGCCCTTCAAGCCTTTTTGTGCTGGTATTAACAATCTTGATAAATTGTCTTGATTGATTGATAATCGACCTATTTTGATCTTTATTAAAATAACCAAGTTGGAATTCATACTGAACACACTGTTTAGACTTCCACTACACCAACACTCACTGTCTGACGCGCGTTTCGATAAACAAGTTATCATTTTCAGAGAATGTTAACTAAAAACTATTCACCTCTTTTATACTAAACTTTCTCTTCCGAAAATTTACACCAGCGAGAAAACTTCCTTGGCGGGAATCTTCACATTCATTTCTTGACTACTGAACTAGAGAGTGGACTGTAAGGAATGGGCCAGGACTAATGTCGAATTGTTCATAGCCCACTCTATAGCTTAGTAGTCAAGAAATCCCGCCAAGGAGGTTTTCCTGCTGGAGTTAATTTTATATAAAACAGGTAAGTCGAGTTATTAGGTATTAGTGTTAAGTATTTATTAAAATAAGATAAAAAATAGGTTTTTTTGTTGTTAGATTTCAAAAATCGAGTGAATTGAATGATTCATAGCGTTATAAAATTTATTAAATAGAATTATAAATTTTATTTCAATTATTTAGACGTTTTTTATCATTGTCAGCTTTATGACAGCATTATGTGTATGAACCATTATTAAAAATTTTAATTTTCTTGTTTCCGATTCCGTTTTTTGATTATCTATAAACGAATGTATGTTTTCTTTTTGATATTTCATTTTTTCATCACATTGATGGCTTTTTAATGTTCTCAGATATGTCAAATTTGACATTCCTATCATAGAGACACTGTTAATGGTTAACTACTCAGAACGTATTGTCGTACGAGTACTCTTTGACTTGTTCACAGATACTTGGAAACATTTTCTATGACTTCGAAACCAATAGCATTGTGCCGTTCAAACACAGTTCGATTTTTGGTGATAGAACACTCGAGCAATTACGTTTACTACGTTGCATAATTTTGAAAAACTTCAAAACTTTATTACGTTTTGTAAAAGATTCTAGGAGTTTAATAATTTTGATTGAGCAGTTTTCAACAACGATTTACCCATTCACTGGGATTTTAACTAAAGTTACAATAAAATATTGTTATTCTGAAATGCCTAAAAATAGAAAAACCCCAAGTCTACAAATCACACTTCTCCTAAGAACTAAAAGGTAAAAAGGAAATTAATAATTTACAAAAAAAGACATTCTGATTGTTTCTCAAATCTTTTTATGACATCTCGTATTATATTTTTCAATAGTTAATTTAGGGAAATGCAGTAAGCGAGTAAATCGTCAGTACTGTAGAATTTCCATGCACTTTTTTTAGTTTCGTTTTTCGATAATGTTTTTGATTCATATTTAAGTTAGTTGTATATTTTATTTTCAAATTCTACACAGAAATTTTCATTCACATTTTTATTTATAAAATAAATTTAAGATTGATATAAACCGTTTAATAAAGATTATCAAAAAATTTTCGTGAAATATTTGTATCCGGAAACGGATATATATATATATATATATATATATATATATATATATATATAAGTATATTTATATTTGGCAACGCCGTAGAGTAATTTTAAGAGGGGCGCTAGAACTCGTATACTAATTGTTGCTTTTGCTTTGCAGAATTGGAAGACAGTAGTCCAGTCGTCGTCGCAGCATCTTCAAACACACAGTAGACTTGATACCATGCGCTAGAACTTCTTCTCTACATAAACAAATCGTTGTCGACAATCGCTTTGCTTTCGGCTACCCGCTTGTGCAAGAGAAGTAAAAATCTAGTCCAGTAAAATAACATTTATATAACGAATATCTAGCGTCGCAGAAAAATAGAAAGTGTTTATTTTTTTATACGGAACAATGGACAATAAATCTACCTGATCTGAAACCTATTGAATTTTAGTCGCGCTACGTCCATTATCGCGTCCGCACTTCGGTGAACAAAGTAATTTTGCGTGTGATAAGTTGAACTTTTTCGATTTCAATTTAAAAAATATTAAACAAATATCGACAAAATGGCTATGGTCAACATGAATAATCTTTTGAATGGAAAAGACTCCAGATGGTTGCAATTGGAAGTATGTAGGGAGTTCCAGAGAAATAAGTGCTCCAGGCCGGATTCAGAGTGCAAATTTGCACATCCAGCCACCAACGTCGAAGTCCAGAACGGTCGTGTTATAGCTTGTTACGATAGTATTAAGGTAAGTTTTTTTTTCATAATTTTTTCATATTTAAATGTATGTCAAAAACAACATCTTTTCGTAGTAACCTCAAAACGGGATTTCTCACGATTCTTATTCAATATAATTTATAAAAAAAAATCAGAAACAATTTTTAGAAACTTGTTAACAGCTCTGTGAGTGGCGAGATGATTAGGGAATGTTCCGGGGGTAGTATAGTGTCTATATTTGTTTTCTACGTTTTTTATGGCCTTGTTAGTAAATCCTGAAAATTTCAGATTGATTTTCGGCTTTGGTCAATTTTTTTTAATTGATTGCTAACAGCTGCGTAAGTGGGGGGATGATTAGGGAATGTTCCGGGGGTAGTATCGTCTCGACCGTTGATTCCTGAGAATTTCAGACTTATACTCGGTCTTTTTCTATTTTCGCTCAAAATAAATGATAGGGATTGCATTACAAGGGTGACTTTAGGGTTGTTTTATCCCGAATCCTCTCGTTCTTGCTGTATACATCATTAATGGTACTTGTATGTAAAATTTTTATTTTGATTTTCGTTTTGAAAAAAACGTTTCGAACTTCAGGTACATGAATGCACTGAAAAATCAAACCAAATTTTTGGTAGGCTTTATCATAAAGATCGATTTAAATAGTAAATGTGGAAATAACACAGGAATGCTCTTCACTTTCCAGCTAGTTATGTACAATATTTTTCACAAGAATTCCACAACGCGACAAATTTTTTCTTAAATTTACTTATTTTCAAATAAACAATTTATTTTCTATAACAAAAATTTATTATTGTTAAAACAATTTGCAAAACTTGACAAAAATTGAAATGACATATGAAAATTGAAATATTTTAAGGTATTTAGATTTGGAAACAACGAATTTTCTTCAAAAACGTTACGTTATTACAAAATATTACGGTTTAGACGACATATTAAATTGTTATAATTTGTATAGCTGTGTTTAATCCATTGTGGAAACCTTATTGAAGCTTCAATTTCTTGGAACTTTCAAAATTTTACTAATACCAAAATGGATTTTCAAAATTTCCTCAGCTGCTAGTTTCATAGAAATCTTCTCAAGGTGTAAATCATTTGCTTGACAAACGTTAAATTTCCGGTTATTTGCTCTGAACAATAGTAGTCATAATTTGATTTCAATTATATTTCACCTTGGCCCGGTAACAAAAACATTAATTTTTTGTCATATTGCAAAACTGTTTGTTTGCTCGAAACTGTAGTCATGTTTGAAATTAAATGCAGTTGAATGCCACACTCTTGAAACATGAATTCTAGTACAGGTAAAATAGGATTAAACCCGAAATTAAATTGGGCGCTTGTCTAAATTTGCCTAAATTTTCAGGTTTTCGAAATTTTGGGGCTTGTAACTGAAAAAGAGTTTGAAACGCGAATAACTCGAAAACTAAGAGGAGTTCGAAAAAAACTTCCCAAACAAAAAATGTAGAGCACAAATTTTTCTACAAAAAAAGCTTCCAGTTATTTTTTCATTGGAGTAACTATTTCTGAGTAAATCTCTTTCATCGCCGGAGTATCCGCTCGCGAATTCTCTCCAGTGCAAATCCAGGCCAATGGAAACTGCTCCAACTCTTGGAAAACTACTTTGTTTTCAAAAAATCAAAATACATCATGATGTTTAAGATCTCTATTTTCGACTTGGGAAATTTTCGAAAATCTTGCGAGATGAAGAGGTATATTGGCCACTTGAAGTTTCAATGGATATATTTGTCACTCGCCATATAAACATGCAATTCCAACGAGAGATTTGTCGTTCGTCTTATTATCAATATTTTCATGTATATGACACACTTCTTGGTTTCAATTGAACTAACTTTTAAAAAACCCAATAATGATCACTATCTTTGTTCTCGGTTGATTATTATTTCAATATTCACAGACTTCTTTTCACAAAAATGTACGTAGTTTTCGAATTATTCGCGATTCAAAATATTTTTGAGCGTTCCAACCTATTTTATAATGAAAATTTTTAGGTTAGTAAAAAATTTAAACCTTTTTTGTACAGATGTTGTGATACACATTTTTTGTCCCGGCAGTTTGTTTCGAAATGCTCATAGTTTTCGAGTTATCCGCAATTCAAAATGTTTTTGAATACACGAAACCATTTTGAGGTTAAGAAAAAATGCTTGAAGGTCTATCTGTAGAGAATTCTATGCTGTACATTTTTTGCTTCAGCACTTTTTATCGAATTCCTCGTAGCTTTTGAGTTTGACGCGTTTCAAATTGTTTTTGAGTTCCAAGTCCCAAATTTTCGAAAATCCTTGCCTGTAATTTTGTTTCTAGACTTATTTAGTATCCCAGAACCTCCCAGAATCTAAAAAATCAAAACCACCCAATTTAATTTAAGGCTTTAGCTCAAAATCGCCTGATTTGCCTGTACTATTCATAGAAAATATTTATAGTATATTGACTCATTTAGGAAGTTTTTTAATGAGGTTTACCGAGCAGTATTAAGTTGATTACCCATAAATTTAATTATTCAATAAATTGTGAGGAAATTATCCAATAATTGTGAAACTGTAATATAAAAGATGAGATATTTTTATAACATGATTACATCGGTTCATTATTCAAAACATTTTTTGTACAATTAAAAAAAATTACATATTCCAAAGTTTATCCGTACAAGATGCGTGTTTGATTCATGTAAACATAAAATAAGATATTTCAAACCGTGGTTCACAATATGTGTTTCCCATATACATCAAATCCAAATATCGCGCATTACGTCGGAAAATTAATAACCCTTAGAAGATCATCATTACAACCGTAAAATATGAATTCAAACGTGACCGTATCAGCTTGACTGACGACGAGAGCTCGGGACGAAAAAGTTCACCAAATGGTACTGGACAACCGTGGAATTACGGATAGAGGCATAAAAAAGGATTTTGTCATATCGTCGTCTTAATTCGCAAACCATTAGATTATTTCTGAACGCATCTAGCACAAATTCAAAAACTCGTGAAGGCTTAAAAAGTCCTTCACAATTTAAAAGTCTAAATAGAAAAGTTCGCAACAACTGTTAATTTAATTGAACTGTTTTTCATTTATTTTTATTCGAAATTGATATGTGGCCACTATTCAATCTGCATTGAACTTTTTTCATCGTCTTTTTCTATTTACTGAAAATTTGTGGCTATAGAGTTACTAGGATTGCGACTAAAGCCGACGATATAGTGGCTGACGAATATAGTGTTTAATGAAAATTAGTTTGATTTTTTATGTCACTTTATAACTATAGATGAAACCTAGATCCATCACTACACCTGTGAAACGATACAAGACGATCAATACAAGAGAAGACCTGTCCTAAAAAGCAAATACGATCTCATCGGTCGGAAAAGTTATCGCGATCGTTATTTATAATGTGTTTATCATTGAATGATCGTGTAAAAGGAAAAATAATAAAAAAGTTGACGCATTTGAAGACTTCATAAAGACAACGCACCTTCTAAACTTGAAGTTACACTTGCTAGTGAGAAATTTTTATCAGAAGGGGACTTTTGGAAAGTTTAAAAAGTTTAGAACATCACTGGACTTTAACTTAAAAGAAAAATGATTATAAAAAAAAGTTTAGTTACCTTGTTAGCTCTCGTTATGTTAATGTGAAGAAGTAGACGATAAATTTTTGGTTGTGACAGAAATTTTGGATTGATAGCGAAAGCAAAAACATTTCATCCTCATATTCTTTATAGAGCTGTTGAAGGAACACCGTCTTATTTGTCACAACCAACATACTGGAAACTAGCCTACTAAACCACGGAATTTCTATCACCAATTTCAAGATGTAGTAGCTGAAAATACAGTGGTTGAAGTTTATAAAAGAATATTCATTCAAGAGTCGATACAAAAACGCAAAAATATGAGTTAATGAGCAAGATTTCAATCTTTCTGTATATATATATTCCACAGAAATATTAGATCCTCATCGCAGGCAACTTGAAGTGAAGTAGCTAGAGCTAAATGTATAATAAACCACAAACATGGCTACTTTTTCACTTTTTGTTGTATTATTTCTTTCATCAATGAAGTTTATCGACAAAATTTATTATTAAAATTATTATTTCAAAACCGGTCACACATTTTTTGAACTTTTTGTTAACAGGTAATGGTCAATTATCGTTATGACTGAAAATCTGTTGGTACAAGTTTTAATTTTTCCTTGGTAAAATAAAGATAATCACTTCATTTTCAATATAACTTTTTCTTAATGACGCATAATTCGGTAAGTATTTTTCGTTTTTGTCTGTTTTTGTAGACCTCGGCGCGTCGTGGACATTGCTCAAAGGACCAGGATGCGTCCTGGATGCTTTAGAGAGCTCATAAACCGACCACGATTTCAATATGTTGTGTAAATTTACATAAATAACTGAAAATTTCAAAATCTTTATTGTAGGCTTATTTCTACATGAAACTACAAGGCCATTTTGCTCTCCTTCAAGCGGTTCGTTTCTTTCACTTTTCCAAGCATTTATTTATACCGTTCGTTCTTAAAATAATCATTCTTATCATTGATGTTATAAACAATATTATTTTTAGATAAAATAGAAGCGACTTGGTTCAATAACATAGACATAACTTCACTCGAACTCAGTCGGAAACACGCTAACAACTCTAAACAAGAAAGATCCATTTATGAGCTCTCTAAATCATTCAGAACGCGTCGTAACTGTTTAAGCATTGTCCACGACGTGTCGTGGCTAACAATATCAGACATTTCTTCTTCTTTCTTTTTTCTTAAGACTTCGTCTTGTTTCTTCTACCAATCAGAGTCTTGAGAAGTAGATGTTCAACTTGGTAGATTAGCCGGAAGGTCTATTTGAAGCTGCTTTTTCATCATTTGTTCACGTAGCCCATCGATCTTCCATCATCATCATATCGACTTGGTCGGGCACAAAGCGAAAAATTATATCACTTCGGTATTTGGTCGTTTTCAATATTTGAGATATAAAAAAATTGGATAAACCAAACTGTTCCCTAGCTTATATATCTCAATTTTCTGTTTTTATTAAAACAATGTTTAAAAGCATGCATTTGTTGTCGTAAACTCAGCAGGTTTAATCGTGAATAGCTAAAAAGGTATTGTCTGAGAAGGGAATTAACACCTGGATGTCTTTACTACTGCAATGCCGAATTTCCCGATAATCGGTGATCTCTAAAAGAATTGCCAGCCAAAAACCGTTGATAACTGGACTAAAATATGTACATTATTCTCTACTGATGCCAATATGTGCACCAACACGAGATATATAAATATATAAAATTATTTCAGGTAAACTAGTAGTTTTGTTAATTTCACGCTCGCGGCGGTAGTTAAGGCGATGCTGTACATCTGGATTTGTGTAACTCGATGTTTGTTATTGGACAAGTTGGAAGCGAAGCGGTTTGTCTGGACGTTATTGCGCTAAACATAGAGACCGGCATGATATATTAAATTGCACTGGATTTCATTTTGTGTCAAGTTAAACGTATGCCGTTAAAATAGCAAAAACCACGTCGCGTTCATAACAAGTTTTACGAATTTATGAACATGAAATGAAATTATATAAATGATTAGATGAACTGAACTTTTCATCAGTTGTAAATCATTGCAATAGCAATGCTATAAGGAAGATTGAAGAACATTTGTCTTGCCTTCATCTAAATAAAAAATTGGAATATGTACGTATGTTAGAAGAAATGTCTTACAACCCAACCTCCATTGAGTTTCCGAAGACTGATCCTTCAATAAGTTTTATATCTCAGTTAAATAACAATCTCGACTTAATTAGCAAACCACGTTTCTTTCCTATATCAACATTTTGTTACAATTAGATTATTTCTGAACGCATCTAGCACAAATTCAAAAACTCTTGAAGGCTTAAAAAGTCCTTCACAATTTAAAAGTCTAAATAGAAAACTTCACAACTCCACACTGTAATTTTATTTAAATCTAACCGCCTCCTGTTAATTTAATTGAACTGTTTTTAATTTATTTTTATACGAAATTGATATGTGGTCACTATTCAATAAGGTCACTCTTTATTCAACTTTTTACATCGTTTAATGAAAATTAGTTGGATTTTTTGTGTCACTTTATAACTATAGATGAAACCTAGATCCATCACTACACCTGTGAAACGATACAAGACGATCAATACAAGAGAAGACCTGACCTAAAAAAGCAAATACGATCTCATCGGTCGGAAAAGTTATCGCTATCGTTATTTATAATGTGTTTATCATTGGATGATCATGTAAAAGGAAAAATAACAAAAAAGTTGACGCATTTGAAGACAAAATACTTTTTCATAAAGACAACGCACCTTCTAACTTTGAAGTTACACTTGCAAGTGAGAAATTTTTATCGGAAGGGGACTTTTGGAAAGGTTGAAAAATTTAGAATATCACTGGACTTGGAAGGAAAATGATTATGAAAAAAAAAAGTTTCCACAATTTCATAAATTCTCAATGAAATAACTGTTGCTTGAAGAAAATGAAAGAAGATGGTTTCTTTATCTCTTTAGTATGTTGGCCCAAAGTTGAAAACGACTGATTTCAGCTGGCTATCTTTGGCTACATATTGTTAATCGCTCCTAGCTGGTAATTCAGCTGGTAGTTAGAATATGAACCGTTTTATTATTGGACATAGCCTCAAGAAGAATCGTTCCTCCTATTCCGGTCTCTTAACTCTCTCCACTTTTAGCATAAAAACGTTTTCGTCTTATTGAATCTTTTTGCATATGTTACTGAATATGCCATGTTCTTATATATCCTGGATGATGTCCTGGAAGTCCACAGTTCAACCACTCACTCATCTCTGGAATCAAAAGTTTTGTCTACTGTTCATTGTCCGTGATTCAATTCCATTTCTCTAGTTATTTTTCTCATGTTTATCTCTGTTACTGTCACATCTTTTTCATTTATCACTTATCTATCTTCTACTCTATTGGAACTAACCCAGTAATGCATTGTAGGGGATCTTTTTGATCAGTCTAATTAGCGCCTTTCATTGCGTTTTTTCTAATGGCGACTGCTCGTATAGATGCGTCACTTCTTTACACAGTACCGCTCTCCATTGCTGTTTGGTACACCAATTCGTTATGTAACATTTTGTTTTCACCAATCTTATTTCATTTGTGAAAGAAAGCTCCGAGATGTTTGTTTTCCTTCGGCACGATTTCTGAACCGATTCTTTGTGTTATGATCCCTACCTGTTCTGTCTTGCTAACAACTATCGGTTTTCGTTCATCCATATGCCGATCATTTCAAGGTTTTCGTTTGTGGTTCTTATTTAATCGGTTAATTCATCTGCAAATCCGATAATTATTCCTCCTTCGGTTAAATTCAAGCCTTACTGGTCTGTACCTTCAATTAGAAATTTTCTATTTTGTTTCAATAAATAATTTCAATTTCAATGATAATTTTCTTCAGAATTTCTCTTTATGGCGAACGGTTTACTTGGCTTGTACGGTAATTTAAAAATCGATATATCTCGAAAATCATGAATTTTATCGAGTTAAACAAAGAGTATCTTGTTAAAAAATCGATTGATCGCTATCTTCAGATTGTACATGTTGTCCCTGTAAAAGTTTTAAGCGCTAACCATTGGACATGAGTCGTCCTTGGCCTTCAGATAGTTGTCTAGAATTATTCCGTCAATATGTAGATCCGTAGCCCCGTAGCGCTCTGTATTTTACTCAATTTCTCCCTGTATTCATTTATTTGTTAATTAATTACGAAAATATCACATACATACACATTACGCGAAAGAAATTCAGTTAATGAGAATTCGCAATTTTCACTTAAATCTAATGTTATGTGTTCGTGTCCTATTCTGGAAACTTTAGCTGTTGAAATATTCGCCAATCGTATTTTACTCGTTTTGGGAAAACTATTTCAATGTACCTTTTTGTGTCTATATTTCAACATATATAAGAAATTTTGAATATAACTGTCAAAAAATGTGTCCATTATTCAGACTGCTTTCAAGAAAAGCGGCTCAAGGTGGTAATAATATATAGGACTGCATCCATAAATTCTAATAATAAAATGTCTGGTAATAACTAACAACTTCCGCATGCAACGGCGAAGAAATTGTCTATTTATAGATATTAAGCGGAGAGACACGACAGCGCTTCGCGATCGACATTCATTTCATTCTACTTATCATTTGTTATATTACCACTATTTTTATTTCTGGAAAATGACCGTCTGGCTTCGAGAACATTGATTACCGGTTGGTCTGTTACCGGCCGGCGAAAAACCAGCCCAACAAGAACGCTTAACAATCACGTTTTACCATGTTGCCGATCCACCGACAAGATGTTGCAATGTTTGATTCGTTGTTTAGATTATTTTGTTTAGATTCAACAATTATTTGGTCTCGACAATAAAATTTATAGTTCCTATTAAAAATAATACTTGGTGTATCAAAAAATGACATTTTGAAGCTCAAAGAAATAACTCAAATTAATTAAGCAATTGTATCATTTGCAGTCGACGTTTTTAAGGCAACTTCACATGGTGTCAAAATATTTCGTAGATTAATATTGTATGTCGTTTGACATTACCACTACCACCAATAACAAAAATTCCTAACGTCAAATTTTATTTAATATTTTGTGACAGGTTTAAAAATGAAAATAACAAAGCTAAGTGCTAATGGTCAAGAAAAAAGTGGTCAGTGAATAATTGGCAATAGTGATATCTGCCGCAGCTTGATGAACGGTTTGTACTCGAAAATTAACTAGATTTTTCTCTAGAATTTCATCTTGCGAGCAATAAAAATAGCATCAAAACGATAATGTTGCAAGTGCTAGGTTTTGTATGAAACAACCAGCTGAACTTGATCTGCTCAAAAATTTTGATTGTTTCATTGCATTGCACGTTTTATTGCATCATGTCAAGCGGCCTTTAGGAATATGGAGCATTTTGACACATCGCTTTGAATCTCGTACTTTCTCCATAAAAAGAATTTTAGATTATAATTTTTGAAGATGAATACTTTCAATTCAAACCGTTACATAAATCTGCAAATGTTTAGATATAATAAAAAGCCCTTGACAACAACTGAAAAAAAAATTTTCAAAGCCCGTTTGTCTTAATAGATAGACAAAAAATGATAGAAGATTTAGAAACACCCAGAAAATTAAAGTTATATTACAACGTAAGACATGTGGAAACACTAACAGAAAAAATAGAAATAAACAAAGGATTCAAAAAAGACCATTCGATGTCTCCAAACTTGTTTAATATTATTTTAAAGAACGTAATGAGAAAAGCAAAATAAGAATTGGAATCAGAAGCAAAACAAGACTAAAGATGGACCAACTAAGGACACAAAAATACGTATTTGAAAATTGTATCCTCGTTCAATACTTTATGTATGAAGTATGTAACATGAATGATGATTGTAGTTAGATCTGACAACACTGTCGATGCGGGTGTATATAGGTATAGCCTTGACGTCTCGTGATGGGTTAGGATGTCCGCAAAAGCCCGAAGGCATGTAATACGCTACATAAAAACTAAACCGGTTTTATATTGGTATGTGGATGCACTAGCGAGTAATTCATGGTGTGGTTCATACAAATAATTCATTCGGAACTTATTAAAACGAATTTATTTACCTAATATGTCTAAAACATTCATTAATAATATCAGGATTTAAATGATGTGTTTAGGTGTCCTGGAAGAATATTTATAAGAGGAACATCGCGCTTAATCTCTTAGGATCAAAAATAGATACGATATAAAAGTTATATGAGAAAATTGTATCGAGGAATGTATTAACTGAGAGTATAAAATAAAAATTTAAACAAACTTTTAGTTGAGAAAATGTTGGTTACTATATCGATCTCCAATCATTTTACGGAATTTTTAAATAAATTCCGCTGAAGCTTGCAAGCACAGCTTGAGGTACTCGAAATTTAAGACTTTTACGACGTGATATAACCAGATACAAAAAATATTTGTTAAAGCGACAAGTTTCTAAACAAGTTGCCGTTTTCAAATCATGAAAACTCAAAAATCACGACCGGGTAAACTGAACTTATATACTTGTTGCAATCTGCGGTTTGTTAAATACACTATATTTTGTAATCCGTTTGAATTATTGGCAGTTCTATCTTCTTCTTTATAACTGGCAAAATAGCGCAAAAACTCGTTTTCAACTACCTAAGTTGCAGTACAAAAACCCCGAACCGTCACTTTACTGGGTGTAATCCATCCCCTCAGAATTCATGATAGAGGGCCCCTTCACATGTTGGTCCCAGTCCGGGCTTGCAGTAATCCGATCAAAATTGTATGGAATATGATGAGGAAGAAACTATTCAATTCGCACCTCTCGTCATAATTTCTTCCGCAATTAATCTATAAAGTTAAAGTTGCTTGGAATAAGCTGATCCTTAGATATGTGCAGGATTCTATAGCAGCCACGTCGTCTCCAAACATATTCTAAATTTTCTTTAAATCAGTCTTTCTGGCACCTGTAGTATCATTGATAAACTTTTTTATTTCAAATCGTATTCCAACTTAATTGTTCTTTGAAGTATAAAAAATATCCCGAACCAGCACGATTGTTTGTTATGTCCATAAAACTTGCATACGGTTAAACATGTTTTCAACGATAAAAACAATTACCAACCCTAAAGAAATCAACGAAACTGCTTACGACATTCAGTTGATACAATTAATGATTCAAATTAGAAGACAATGGCTATAGTAAGTTTTAAATGTGTATCTGAAATGACGTACTGAATGATTGTATACCGTATTTTACTTATACAGTTCTAAACCTTGTATTAGACTTATAATTATCTTTAAAGTGACAGGAAACATCATGTGAATCGCAGGAACAGGCCCGTTAAAGGAAAAGCCGGCAATTGCAGGAACACTGGAATCGCAATCTATGTACGACTACGATGACATCATACAACAATACTTGTCAGTGTCAGTCTCCTCTTTACTTTATCTTTGTATCTCTCATTCTCCTTTTCCTAGAGTTTGATGAATCGTGGTTAGCGGTGCGATTGCCCTTGGCCCCTGTTTCTCTTCTCCCTCTAGTCGTCATCTAGGTTCTCATAACCGCCCCCGGCATCGTTACTAGAACGAGGAGTAAACTTTCGCCCTCTCGATATACCAGTATGATTGAAGAGAACGATCCAACTAATTATTTTTTCTGTTATTATTGTTGAATGGAAAAAGTCATGACTTTTGTTTGTAAAACATTTTCCCTGAAATATGAAAACACGTTTAATAGATATTTTAAAGAGGTTATACGTAAAAAAATTATCAGAGAAAGAAAATAGAACATTAGATATTAGAAATATGAAACAATTTTTGAAATAAATCTCTTTTTTTTAACCCATTATGGTTAGGTAAAGTGTAGCTATAAAACGAGATGTAGCGTAACTAATTTCACTTATGGTGCTATGACTATATCTGATGGTCCTTCCTTCACCTTAAGCTTGGTAGACAAGCCAACTGGATGATCAGTGTGACTGTAGCAGTCTAGGCCTTGAGGTCAATTAATAAACTTGACGTTGCTGCCGTTAACCTAAAAATGTTGTTATTCTTTTTGTCGTGTGTAGTAGTGCTTTTTGTTTTAGTGATATTCTTGTGTTTTTGTTTGTAATCCGGTATTTATGGAAAACAAAGAAGAGAAAACATGTCAACAGACCACCATAAACAACAGAAAAATAAACTACTCCATGACGCTCTAACGTCATACGTCAAAATCACGTGATAGACGCAAATGAATGTCAGTGGCTGTTTTCTATTTCTACGAAAGGTCGACGGGAAGGAAGAAAATTCGTTTATGTTGAAAGTCACCATCGGCAGGCGGCAACGTCAAACGGCAACTATGAATGGTCTTACGGATTTCAATTTTTTTAATTTCGTAACAGCGGCAACGGCAAACACACATAGCAAACGATTGACTTTTGAATTTTGTAGCACAAGTGTAAACGGGTTTAAAAAAAAATCTACAATTTGCAGAGAACCATTTGTCAGCTGAAGGATACCTCGCATCACCGTCTTAGAATATCCATCGAACTCGCCAGACTTGGCTTTCTGTGACTTTTTTCGATTTCTTTCAAGTTCAAAGGGACAATATTTACGTGTGGAAGCGAGGATGAGGGAAACGTCTTATCCAGATAAACAGATAAACTTAACATGGAAAGTGGGTACAGAGATATGCCAAAAATAGAAGGAAATTTAAAGCACTCGTCAACAAAATTGGACAACGAAATTATCTTTTCACTACAGTTGCTGAAACATGTGCCCTCTGCTCCACTGGGAGCAGTACGACGAAATTGATGATGATGATGAGTTATTAGAGAAAGACAAAACTCCATAACAGACAGTACATTCTAAGAGTATTAGACAATTTATAACCCGATAAGAATTAGCTGTGACTCAATATGAGACAATATAACTCATCGGTAATCATATTGTTCTTTAGAAAATCTTAATCATCAACAAAATTATTTAATCCCTCGCGATGCATTGTATAAACCTGTGTATTAATAAATAAATACTTTTGATGACGATTTTCATAGAAAATCTGTTCATAAACGACGATGATTTAATTATCGATCTCAACGTTTTTCATGTTGTCCCCTTTTGTATTGTTTGTATTTCCTTCCAGCGATACATTATACGTTAAATTTTTTACTCGGATTACAGTGGGGTCAAACGAATGACAGTTGGACGTAATGGACGTTAAGAGGAAGTTCCAAAATAATAATACCTTTTAGGAAGTTTGGTAGTGATTGAAACTTAATATGAAAGGGTGAAAGGTGGGTATTGCTAATTTAAAGACTAACGTCTAAAGTATTGACGCTTAGCAATGAAATCCCACCCCTTAGACCTCAGAAACACAAAAGTGTATTTCATATACTTCATATCCTACGTTCCGTTTAAACAATATGTTTTTGATAAAATTGGCATATTTCTTTGGATTATTGTTTTTAAAAAAATTGGTTATTCTCATCAATTTAGTGATTCATAGTCATAGCTAGTTTGAGTTACCACGTCGAAGCTAAACTCTTCATTTAATCAAGAATTAAAAAAGAAATCCGACTACTTCAAAGGGAAATAACCAATTTATGGATTCTTCAATAATTACCGTGAAACGACTGCAACCGAATCTAAATTTGATCCGCGCTCATCTTCAAGTTGATTGGACACTAGAACAATGGAGACCCAGATGAGCGTTCAATTAATCTTGATAAAAATGATGGATGCAGAGATTAGAACAATTGTATTGGAGATCAAGTACCTTTTGGAGAAGGTTTGTTGTCTGTTTATGACGGAAGTTCATATGGGGAGTTGCTAAAACAATATGTTATTCTATAAGTCAGTTTTTTTGTGGAGAGTCGCATGTTTCAATGCGCAATCACATACAGTTGCATCAGATTTACAATACGGGAAAGGGAAAATTACTGTTTCGACGAGACAAGCGAGAATTCAAAGTGAGAAGTCGCTTCTAAGTTAATATTTGTCTTGCATATGTGGTCTTGGTATTACAGCGTCCAGCCTTGGTCTTGTACAAAGACTCTCGCAAGTCTTATGGTTTTTTGGTAGATTTACATTGAAGGCAACTATTCATACCTTGAAATTGACATAACAACAAGATGTAAGAAAACAAGTAGCGAATAAGCTCGAGGTATGAATTCAGAACTTACAAACAACCAAGACAAGAAACAAAAGCACGAATTTTCAAAGCAACAAACAGACTTATAATAACCTATATAGCAGAACCATCAAAAACGAATCAACTTTTGGAGACCATAGAAATGAACATTCTCAGGCGGATCTTGGGAAAAACACTACTGGACATAGAAATAAGCGAAAACATCAGAGGATCATGGAATTAACGTTTAAGTCGAATGACAGATAATAAATTGGAACATGAAATATGAGGTGGAGTGAAGATGTAGAGCCAGGATGAAGAAAGATATCGAAAAGGATTAGGTGATAGACTTATTATGGAAGAAAGAAGAACATTTGAAATTAAATAGGATTAAGAAATAAGGAATGAATTGTTGTTGATGCAGGTGAAATTCTTATATAGAGTTTTTTTAGACCCAAAATAATTAAAGCGATGTTTACGTGCTTGTATGATTGTTTGTCAGATTTCATGTTTGAAATCAACTTTTAATAAACGTTTTTTCTTGATATTTCGACTCTAGATCCTAGATCCAGACCATAGAATTAAGATTAGTATTTGAACACATCAAAATTGTAAAAAAAGCCGCAACATCGCAACAGTGCGCGGTCTAGGTGTTGCATAAGGTTCAACTACTCGGGCCAACCAACTAAGAGATGCAGTGAAAGATTGTATTTTACATTTTTGTCGACATAAAATTGAATAGAATATCAAGAATCGAAAAAATTGTATGAGTAACTTTTAATGCGATGGACGTAAAAAGCTTGAGGACACTATAATAATAATTATGATGCATTTTATTGCTTCGTAAACATATACAATTTACAGCAAGAGTTTAACTTACACATTAAAACACAGTTTGAACATTCTATGAACAGATGTTGCCTAATAAGGTAATATAAAATTCAAATTACAATCATTCGTTAAGGATGATGGAATGCAGTTAAATAATGCTTCTCTGTATGCTTGGCATCTTTTATTGATACGTACCTCAAGGGTGGTTCAAACTCCTCTCTATTACAGATAATAATATGTTATGATGTAGTGACAAGAGGCTATTTCAAAACTGATATTTATTGCCAAAATCGTATCACTGGCAATTTCTAACAAACGACAAGCTAATCGATTGTTTCAATCATTACACTCTACTACAACAATACCAATGCAAATGGAGTAGTATGATGATCAAGTTATGATGGGAGTTGATTAGGTCAAAACATCCGTTTGTATAAATTTATTTTACAAGAATTCAAGAAAGAACTACTCAACAGTTTACATTCGTTTCGTCTCATGTTTTATCTTCATTTCAGAAACTTCTATTTCATCGTGGTCGTCATCATTTGCTTGAATTGTTTCTTCTAGACTTTTTTTCCACACAATTCAAACGTAGAAAGTTTGTCAATTTTACAATTTTCTACACGTGCTCCTTGTACCACTTTCAATATACAGTAATTAATCGGAGACTGGTGGTAATGTTGCCGGTGGCTCCAGGATCTCTTCCCAGTTCTAAAGTAGACGGACACCAGCTACTTGCTACTTGGTGAAGGATTATAAAATAGGGAAGATGCAAATATAATGTGTCAAAAAAATTTCCACTGCAAAGTTCTCATTTTACACAACGTTGATTTTTAACAAAAATTACGATTTCAAAACGTATTTCAAAACACCAACCAGCGTTCACTCAGTAACTCATGTTAGACCTTAAGGGAGGTTAGGTTTATCAAAGCAGACTCTAGAAATTTACCAATAGTTAATGTTGATATGATTGTAACTTTTTTTCTACGTATATGGATCTCATAAATCTCGATTTACAATATCCACTTTGATATTTAATAATCAAACAAAAAAAAAGCCTAAATATAGACCATCGTATTCTTTGGTTTTGAGTCTACGTTTTCTTTGAGCCCTTCGCAAAACAATTATTTGGGCTTAGATGCAAAAAATTTTCGCGCTGCATTTTCAATATCGCATTTGGTCAGTTGGAACTAAATGCTGGGTGTAGTTGGAGTTCAATACCACCCGTATCTTGTAACTTTCGGTTAATAGTTACTGACAAAAACTAGTATGGAGAGTATAAACGATTATTCTAGTATGTTATTAAAAAACTTCTACATCTATCTTTTAGTTAATCTTACGACAAGTGTAGAAATACAAGGAGACATCCGGTTTATGAAAAAAAAAAATGTTTGCGACGCAATTAACTAACAGCGTATTTTCTTCCATTATTCTTTTCGAATTGTAGGAACACGCCGCGCGTTTTATTATTGTGAATTCAAGCACCCTACCTAAAAAAAAAGTAGAAAAATCGAACGAATCAGCGTGACCTTAAGTTTAATATTCATTCAAGGGACATAAAAGCGTCTTAGGTTTATTATATGCATGAAAAAAAACCGAAACTTGTTAATTTAAATAGGTCAATTTGCTATTGAATTATTATAAATGCACGGCTTGCGATTTCATTGAAACGAACGCAAATAATTAAATTATTTATAGACGTTTGAGTCTCTCTTGGTTTCTATTTTTGATTAAACGAATTCGCTTTAAATTTTGAAACTTTTCTATTTGAAATAGAATAATTTTTGTTAATCTAATAAAAGCGTCCTTAATCTCACAGGACCCATCAACAAACATCAATCAAAATTTTATAGCAAAAATCAGACAATAACATATTTCAAATGTATTTTTCAAAAACAACTACTCACTATTAGTAGAGCTATTTTTTCTCTCTTATAACAGTTTTCTTACTTGTTCTGAAGGTCTTTGAAAAATCTGGATAGTATTATTGGATTAACTATAAAAGCAGAACACAACAATAAGTTTTAATAAATATAGATACGCGTCGAATTATATAAATTTCAAGTTTTACGAAACCTCGGTATAAAGCTATTTAAACAGCTGGACCACAGCCAGTTTTGAATTCAAATAGAAGAAGAAAACAAAGAAGAAATGGAAGGGACCACCACTAGGGATCTTGTAAGTCAAAGGATCTCGAGTGGGGACATTTTGAACATATGATAGAAAGCACGCTCAAAGTGAGCTCCAGAACTAAATCAAGAAATAAAGTACATACAATGAAGAAGAGTTACTTCCACTGTGCCTATAAAAGTAAGAAGGCGAAAAAATATTTGGGGGGGGGGGATTTAAGCTCTTTCCGGAATACAACCTTCTTTGAGGGATGTGTGAACCTTGGAATGAATGTTACGTATATAGGGTTGTTTTTAAGGAGCAGCGACAATGCTAAATAAGATATTAGAAGTGAAAATAATTCAGTGAAGTTGCATCTGGAAACTTTGTTCGGTAGTAAGATAGCTAAAAGCAGTTGGACGCTATTAACGGTTCAAAAGTCTTCGAATCGGATATATTCAAATGTGCTGATGGTACTCAAAGAGAATATTCGAAATAGAACCGTTTTGGCTATAGCAGTATTTATTATTTCATGAAGTTATAAACTCTGGTGTCTGTAGAGTAATATATAGATGAAAACCCTTCCATCTAGATGTCGTAAACTACGCAAAAGATGATGGTGTGATACTTATGTTTTCCTCCCCGCTGCATCCTTTGCCTTCAAGCATTTGTTGTTTCGATCATGAAACTCCTGCGTACAATTAAGAAGATGAAGAACAAATCCCGGGCGTGTGGTAGCAATTCAACAATTTACTTCTTCATTTAGTGAAACTTATGCTACAATGGTTACTGCCAAGGTCGATTAGTCGGATTCTTCTTCATCCTTCATTGCTATATCTATTGCAAAAGTTGGTAACAAGGCTATTCTTATATTGTTTAAAGCGTTTCTAAACAGATCAACAGGTGATATTCTAAACCACTGGCATAGTTTGTGCAACCACGAATACCGTCTTCTTCTTGGTCTCCTCTTATTATCCACTTTGACTTGGACAATCAGTTGCAATAAACGGTATTTTTTATGTCTTAGTATGTGGTCGAGATACTCCAGTTTCCGTTTTTAAGGTAAAGATTATAGCCTCAGTTGGTGTTCATACCGCTACACCATATAACAGAAAATATGTAGCAATCTGACTAGTTTTAATTTTAGTTATAAAGAAATATCTTTGCTGGTATCTAGTTTCTTCGTGTTGTTTTATGAGCTCGAGCTTTTTCTATTCGTGATCGTATTTCTGATGCCTGGTCCCATTCCGCGTTTACTGAGCTTCCATTTCTACTGATTTATGTCTTGACCGTTTATCGTTAAGCGTACTGGAGAATGTTCACGTTTTGTTTTTGATATACTCAAGGAGAGTCCATATTTTTCACTTTATGCGTATATTTTCTGCATAATATTATGTAGCTCTAATTATTATAATTACTGTATCGTATATCTAATGTCGTTGTTTGCTTCTCCATTTATTTTGATGCCATCTGATACTTTCACCAGTGCTTTTCCAAATATTTCTTCGGAGTGAACTTTTATTTTTGCAGTTTGATTCCAGTATATATACTTCTTCGTCAATACCAATGTTTTTAAGAACCTCGATACGTCTTTTAGAGTTTGACGTTATCGAAAGCCCTGGAGAAATCGATAAAACACACTTTGTTCATATCACCGCATCTCTAGCACGAAATTTTCATTTCATTCAATTGACAATTTAAATATTCAACTATATAGTTACATTCAAAAAATACTCTAATAAGATTTATCCTTATTTCGTAGCTAACTAATTCCTGATGACGATATTGATGTAGTTTCCTTTTTTTTATTAAAGTTTCCAACGAGACTGTTTGAATCACCATTGTTTCAACGTAGAGGATAATTTTACCTGATGGGAATATTCACGAGAACTGAACATCGGCTGCTCTTCTATCAAGGAAAACTCCAGGAAACTTGTTTAAAAAGTTGGTTTTGTCTTTTCATTTTCGGAAACGACTTTTCTAAGTCATCCGTCTTAATTTATCTTTTTAATAACATCTTGAGACCACACGTCGCTAACTAACAGAAGTTTATTTCGTGTAGCAGGGTTTTCATTCGGAGTCGAAAAGTTTTTTGGTTAGTTCAATTAATAACACCTTCAAAATATATTATGGTGGTTTGAATTATTTATGAATTGAATCTTGTTAAATTAAACAACACGTTAGGTATAATGAAATCTTATTGCTGCAGGAATGGCATACAATATTTTTTCTACGTTCCTACAATGTTTCATTTTAGGTACTAACTATTTAAATATAAAAATATGAAAATTATAATTCAATAGGAACATATTTAATACAAGGGTTGTTTGAAAAGTTTTCGATCTTAATCTGAGGGAGCGTATGCTTAGATTCTGTTTGACAATCGTATCAGAGAGTCGTTGTAGAGATTTTGTTTAAGTTTGGAAGATATAAAAAAGGCTATAGACGCGTATCAAAACAACGTATTTATCATATACTGACTGCAGAATTATGCGTGTATTTGCTCACTTTGGGCCGAAATCGCTTGCGCACTTTCGATTAGTTGAAATTTGAGACATTTTTCAAAATAACTGATTGGTAGTTCGATCTCTACTATAATGAAATGGATAACTCAAAAACTGATAAAGTTGCCGCAATTATTATTATTGTTTTGTAGTACCAATAGTACAATAAAAGAGATTTTCGAGTTATGACACTATTTGAGTGGAGGTGGTGCGATTTTTGCGAACGCTTCAACTAACTATATGAGGATAAAAACTCATGGACCGCGCTACGTACTAGATAAGAAATTTAATGTGTGAATCCACTGATTTCTAACGAGGTCTCAACTAATTTTGATTCATCACTATCTTTCATTATTGCGATAATATTTCTCATTTTAAAATTTCAAATTTACTGACTACAAGTCCCTTATTCAAAATTGTAGTTGCTGCAAACGCATTTATTCACGTTTTTAATGTCATTCTGAATAAAATGATTTTTTTAGTGATAGATTTTCAAAAAAAATGTACTAAATATAGCTTCTACTTAAATGTTGATGTTCCTCTCGATGTAATGGAATATTAGATGAATGCAATGACATTTTTATTCCACTAGAGCCTTTAGCCACTAAAAATAGTTCAATAAAGTATTTTTTTACGTGTACGTATAAAAAATATATATATAACTTCCACTTGGGTTTACGAATAAATGGCGTTCCCAAAATTAATCAATAAAATAAAACATCAAGAGATGAATTCAATTTTTTCTTTTCATAAAACCATTGTGGAGTACCACAATGCAAATTTGGAGAACGCGATTCCATTTTTTTTCGGAAATATATTCTACGGCTTAGTAATAAAACGATCAAAAAAAGTTGAACGAGTTTCATGTTAATCTATGGAATTCAACTACACTGGTCAATGTAAGCTAAACAAAGGGCTTAATGCTGCAGACAGATTGCCGTGAATTCGGAAGAATAGAGAAATCTATTAACGCATACAACATACGGTGGAAACAAAATGCCGATTTCCCAAATCGTTGGAACACCAGCAAAGTTCAGATTTAAAATTTGGGAATAAGAACCAATGCGAAACGTATTTACGTAATATATAGAAGTAAAGTCAAAAATCATATAAATAATTGGTAGTATACTCGTAGATAAATATGTGTCTACTTATTTACTTAATCCCAAACCATTGGTTCCAAACTTTTTTGTTTCAAAAGTTTGCTGGATCCGGTGGCTACGTTACTACGAAAAGTTTTAACGACTAATCAACAATTTTCGAAAAAATAGGTTAGGAATTGATTGCTTAATACGGTTAATTAATTGATAATGAAATCAATTAAACTAAACCGATTTTATTTAGAAAACTCCCCATTCGGAGTGGTAAAAAAAATCTTAAGTAAATTTTCTTGTGTTGCAGAAATTTATTTAAATTACAAAGAAATATATGTAATTTTAATGAGAGGGATGTACTTGATGGATTGACAACTTGAGGAATAACCGCAAAATAACCTGTTCTGTGATTTAAATCTGCACCTTTTTTGGTAATGAGTTTGTAACGGCATCAAAACCTTTTTCGACAAGATATGACGAGGGAAACGCGATCAAAAGCTTTTGCATTATACCTATTTGATACTCTCTTTTAAAAATCACTTTCAGCTCCTCATTAGTACTAAGTAGCCGTAATATCACATTCTCCACTTCCGTTTTATTAAATTACACTAATTGTTTTTATCGATAGGACAACTCATGACAAGATTTTACATCTTCACTATCGAAACCAAATATATTTTCATGGACCCTCGCTTACGATTGTGGGACCTAATCTTTGTTACCCCATCGAGTTTACCGTGGACCTGTTGTGGTCCACCTGAATCATGGTCCTAAACTTCATATTTAGTATTTACATCTTCATCCTTTTTTCTCCATTAACTTACGTCTTCTCTCATTCAATTCTTTTTTTTCTAGCCCTATCTTAACTCCCTCTTTCCATGTTTTTCATGAATTATTGTTTCTTTCCAATCATTTGGCCTTCTCCCATTCTTATAACTATCTTGGATGCCCTTTTTCTAATTCATTAACTACAATTTTTTTTATTTCTTCGGCTTTGTGTTGTTATCGATGTTTCTGTCCAGGAGGTGACTATAAGAGTGATATCTTCCAAAAAAATGATTTTTTTTCCTTTTGGTATCGTTTTCTATGTCCAGAAGACCTGGAAGTGTATTCCTGCTACCGCTCGCTGTTCTCTCCATTACTTAATCCTCGATTATTGACCTTTATTATCATTATCTGTCTAAAAAACTAAAAATGAAATTAATCAGCCGTATTATCGGTACGTAAAAACTTTCAAGTGTCAGTGGCGGGAAGATTTCACTTTGTATGATTCATTATTGTTAGTGTTTTTAACCGTTCCAAATCCAATTTTCACTTTTTGAACCTAGTAATCTTCCATTTATTATAGTACGTAGTAAACGCTTCACCTTTCAAATTTCTATATGTGTTCAAATAAGTTCTATAGGATCCAGCTTAGGATGATTGTGTGGCGGTCGCAAAACTATAATACCACGTCTCTGTGCCATTTCAACAACCTATTTGATATAACTGGGTCGATGCTGTTATATTAACTTTCTATGAATCTACTATTCTTGAAAACCTATCGATAAACATTAAGATTTCCGACAACTTTTGATGATTGTTTCAACTCAGCATTATCTCTACTCAACAGTCAATTTTTTGAGCTTTTTCACGCCATGTAATTCGTCATTAGAATATAATTTTTTTCAATAATAGTCAATATTTGTGTGAGAGCGAATAATATAAGATAATTTCAAATTCAAAACTTGGTACGGTCATTTTAACACGTAAAAATGATAATTTATCGATAAATTTCATTTTACGAGAGCGCGTAGGTAAAAGGCGAAACAAAAAATCTGTTTTCTATGTATTAACTGCTGGTTAATCTTCCACGTAATTATTTATTTGGCAAGTGGGATGCATACTGTCAAGTGATTCACACACTTGAAGTTTGATTCATTATAATTAGAGAATGTAGTCGTCACAACTGTGAAATGTGAACAAAGCAATTCGCCGAGGAAGATATTTGTCTCGTCTCTATACATATTATATTATCAATCCTAGAGAAAGTTTCATTAATAACCGTTACTTTGTTTCTTCATCATTCGAGGTGAATCATTATCGATATTGACTGCGATGTATTTGATTTTAAAAAGAAAAATATTGTGACCTTTTAATTTTGGAAGAAAACTAAAATTTATCAATATACACTTGAGCAAAAAATCGACTCCCTCGCAATCGCAGGTGACTGGCAAAAAACTTTTTTTTTTCATAGTTAAATCTTAAAGCTAATGGTATTAGCTTCAAAATGATATTAACTATTTTAGTGCAAGAATATGTTATGATCGGCAAACAATCTTTTTGTACTTGTTTATAGTGATGCTATTTAGGGGCAACTGACACTGATCAACCACTTCCAATTCTCTATCAAACTTCAACCGTTACACATCTCCCTTTTCAACAAACAAAAATTTTACCCCTACAACAAGGGATTAAGTCACCCACACCAGAGGTGCACATCCGCGAAGGATGATCGATTCATTGTCATCACATCGCTGAGAAATCGGGTCCTAACAGTCTAAAAAAAGGTCAGACAAACTAGAGGAATGGCTGTGGGTTGCTGAAGAAGTCGGTAGAAGACTTAAGGCAGTTAAAGTTGTGCCCAAAATACCAGCTACTGGTCCCAAATTAGCCTCAACTCACCAAGCAGCCCGCCCACGATTTTCCAGAGAACATGTCGATTGGACTGTCGAACAATGGGGCTCTTTTGGCTTCTCAGACGAAACCAGTGTGCCTGCATGGTAACGACAGGAGACTACGAGTCTACGGAAGACCTGGAGAAAAATTTACGCAGTTTTGCTTAAAAGAAATCGTGACTGGATGGTTTGGGCAAATCAATGGAAGCAAAAATCGAGTTGATTTTTATTGAAACTTGCGGTGAAGAGGAAATTTTCGAGGATCACTTCATTTCCTATATCCGTTTAAACTTCATCCTAATGCAGCACAATTCACGTATACATACTGAAGGTTGCTATGGATTGGCCAACATTTAGCCCGGACTTAAATCCTATCGGGCATTTATGGGATCTCAAAACGGCGAAGAATGGAATAGTTGAAACTTATTCGATTGGAAGTTGTTATTAGGAGGGAGGGGGTAAATAAATATTGATAGGCTAATTTTTTCGTTCAATATGTTCTAATTTCCGAATAAAAGAACTCACAACATATACCACTCGTTATGAAGCGAAGACTAAAGGCTTCAAGATGTTAAAACCATAATATTATTGCGATTCAGCATTGTATTGCTCTGTTATGGCTGCTACACACGTTCCGGTTCCCCGGAGAAGTCTACCAGTCTACCATCGGAATTGATCTGTCGTCAGTTTTTTCTCATTGCACCGACGTTTAGTTCATCGGCAAAGACAAATCTGTTTGGGTAACCTTTCCGGAGGACCGTAGCGTGTATGTCTTATTTTATTCGGGCTGCCGTCTCTTCATATTATTACGAGTCGTTCCTGCGGGAACATTATTGCAAAAAAATGATTAGTCTCTATCTATTTCTTCTATAAAGTCTGTCTCATATCTTAGAAAACAAATGAACTATGTGCTTCGGCCTATTTTTGGAAATGATAAGTTTTGATACTTGTATAACTTTAGTAATGATAAAAAAACTTTTCTCATTCCGGAACCTGTTTTTGATTTATTTATTAAATGGACATTTTTGCTTTCAGGTATCGATATGACAAATCATTGATAAATTATATACCAAATAATTGATTAGATTTTTTATAGTTTAGCGTAGATTTTATTCGATTTGTGCGAAAAAATATTATCACAACTTGTAGGTGGAACGAGTTTTTTATTTCTGCAACCACTTATGCATCAGTTATTTTAGTTTTATTGCGTCATTTATAACCTCAATATAATATAGCACAGTATAATTTCATGCCAAAATATCTCACGATATTTATTTTCTCGCTGCTGTTCTGAAATATATTTTTTTATTATGACTTTATGCAATATTGTCAACAACATCATATCTACAAAACAAATTTAGATTTTCGAACGAAATTTTTTTATGGCAATGGATCAAAAAAAATTTTTATAATGGTTTAATTTTTTTTAAAAAACGAACAATTTTCTACCTAGAATTACTTCTAATACGAGGGTTGCTCAAATATAAACTAGCGTATTGCTAAATAGCTTTTCGAAGTTTTCATGAAAGTTGTTGTTATTAACTATTCATGCACGAAGAATTCTACCGCTTTGCTTTCAAATCGCAGCCCGCTAAGTGCCTCTTTTTATGGACCAATTAGTTAATAGTCACATGGCGATAAATCGGGGTTATAAGGAGGGTGTTCCAGTGGGTGCGGTACAACTCGTGACGATTTTTAATCCGTTGTGGTAAACACGCGCCAACTCAAGATATTTCGAATAAACGAAAAGGTAGTCCGAGTACATAAAACAACTCGTGACGGATTCATTAAGAGTATTACCTGGAATTTAATACCTAATCGACTTTGTAAAGTTGGAAAATACTCTTTAAAATATATTTTATTTCTGTTTTCCATTTCATAATTAAAAAACCGAACTGTATAATCTTCCGTCACGAGTTGTCTAATCTTCATGACAACCACGATCACGAGTTGGCGCACGTCCAACGTTTCCAATGTTTCCTAACCCAATTCGTTCAATGTAAGCCGAGCTGTATGCAGTCTGACGTTGTCTTGCTGCAGTATCGCGCTACGGATTGGAAAATAGCGTCGATCTGATCTGTAGACAGGTTTCACAGTGTTTTTAGGAGGTTACTATAATACTGCGCGTTCACAGTTTGCTGTACAGTGAGAAAATTAATCGCAATCATTCCTCTCGTGTCTCAAAAGATTGTACACAGCGTGTGAATTTCTGCTCAAAATTCAAAAGTCTTGGCCATTGGAAAGCAGACACAAAAATCATACTTTTACCTTTGCATATCAACTTAAGTATAAGAAAGAAATTTGTCAAAATATTGGATAAAGAAGGTGATTGTTTGAATTACATCTATAGAACATTTCGTAATATGGAATAAGGAAAATTTACGACAATAGATGAAACATGCAGATTTCATCAAAATTATGAGTGTTAAAGCATAGAAAAAAGTTGTGTTGGTATTCGAAAATTCCCAAGGTAATCGTAGAGCATCAAATTATGAAAAAATTGTCCATAATATGGTAACAAACTTTCATATTCTAGAAGCAATTATGAGTATTAAGTTGCCCGTTTCTACAATCATTTAGATAAATTTCTTATTTTATGTTATCCGGAATTAAAAATGTAAAATGAAAATGAAAATTTGAACAAAACGACAGTAAATTTTACAAAATCATTGAGTTTTATCAGGGCAACAAAACTACTTTTGCTAGTGCTATTTCTAAACTTTAAACTCACTATAAAAAATGTATGAACACTTATTTTACCTTTTAAGCAGAAAGCTCCGTGTCCTATTTGACCTTTAAATCATGTTGTTAATAGTTTGATAGTTGTACACTTTTAATATTACGTGTGTGAGCGTGTAAGACAGATTGATCGATCAAACCCAATTAAAAAAGTGTGGATATACATCAATGTCTAATTTTTTTTGCAAATTCCTGGACTAACTCTTTAAAAAATCTACAAAACTCCTTCGATCGTAGCAAAAATCTTGTTAAACCAAATGTCAAACTAGAAGACCAAGTAATAAAAGACGATGATTATAACCTTTGTTTTGTTGAAACTATAGTATTTATATTTTCCCTATAAAAAGAATACAACGTTTGTCAATTAGATGAATGAATGAAAAAGCAATAAATATCCCCTAAAGTGAAATGTAGTCAGAAAAATAATTTTTTCTTGTCTTCTACTTGAAACAATATTATTTGTATCGGGAAAATGGATCGTCTGATATTTTATAACCTCGAGGGAAGATAGATTTGAAGCACCTGTTTGATTTTTGTAACAAAAAAGATAAAATCGATGTACATATACAAAAAGTATCCTGAAGGCTAAAAGTCATTTCATGTAAAATATCAGCGCTAGCGTTGACCAAATTGTAAACATTTTTGCGTTATTTTAAATATTCATTATCATGAAATTTCTATGTATCACTACTGTTAATAGTTTTTATTAATACTGTACGAATTATGATCTAAAATATTGAAAAAATAATACAATTGTATGAATAGCAACAGTAATCATTCTACTGCATAGAAATATTTATTTTCATCAATCATAACACATGATTAATAGTAAATGTAAGAATACAAAGAAAAAGAATCAAAATATGTATTAAACAACCTAAAAAATAACAACCAACAAATATGAACTCAAAATTAAGATAGCAGCTCTAAATATTAGTCTTCTTGACGCATCATTGGCAAAAGAGAGTCACCTTCTTCATGGGTTGATTTGAAAAGTCAAGTTACTAAAAAAACCTTTAATTCTGTGCTTCTAAAGGAGTACTTGGATTGTTCAACAAAGTAGATTCCTCCAAATCGAGAAGATACACAACCCAATTTTGTTTTTTAGTTTTCAAACTGACATACATAGACTCAATATTAACGATGGCTTCGTCAAGTGGGTCCCAACTTCTGATAGAGAAACCATCGACGTGCCTCTCTCGATTTTAACGGCGAGTAGGAAAATATAGAAAAAAGTAAACTGACGCTCTTTCTCTATCTTCCTATAGTACAATTCCACTTACCTGCTCCGTGTCTATCTTTAATATCAACTTTATGGTTTTTGCCATGTAAAATAATCTCTATAATTGTTTCCATCTTCTATATGTTGTTTTCACTTTCTTCATCGTTTAATTCCGAATTTGTTGTCGTTCGAAATTGATGAATTGATGCTGCATTTTCGTCAGGTATCGATTCTTCTTCAATGTTAATCAAGTAATCTAGAAGTACGTCCGTCTATTTGTCTTTTTCACTAATGTGTTCCAAAATTCATCAACACTGATGCAATTTATATAAAATGCATCAGACATTGTCATCTAGGAGAACAACAGGACCGCTGGGGTCTATTTTGATAGTAGTTAAAACTTTTTTGTGTTAAGACAACCAGTGACAAGATTGAAGTGATAATGTAGTCAATTTGGTACTAGTGGTTTGAATTTAGAGATAAATCAGTTAAGTATGAGGAACGGCATACTCAGTAGATTTTAAAAACAAGCGATTTCTGTTTTATTCTCTTTATCTATTATTGAAGAAGCCAGAAAGGTATAATGGGATGAATGTATTGCTAGCCTAGGGTCTTATTATTGTGGAGAATAATTCGAATTTCATGTTTTTAATATGATAATATTGCAGTTTCTAATCACTACTCGTATATGAAACGAAAATAAACGCTAAGACGCGTAGTTGAAATGTAGTAACTAGAATGGATTGTGTTCAGTTTCGTCTATACTTACATTTCGACTGCGACATATTCATTCGTTTAAGAAGATTAAGGAAGTACTCCATTTGTTCATTACATTTCTAAGTCCTTTTCTAGCCTCGTATATACACACCACATAGACAGAAATTAGACTCATACATATTTCAACACCGCATTAAGTCTGCCTCTACATTCTTCACGATAACGGCGTTCGGTTTTATTATTTTTTTTTCTCGCTTTTCTACTCGTTGTTCTATTCCAGTAGCGCCGTAGAATACAAATTTTTATCATTTGTATAACTTTATATAGAAAACTATCCGTTAGATTCTATATATTTTGAAAACAAACGTATTTCAAAAGATCGTTAAGACAACTATTTCACTTTGTTTAATTTTTCAATTAATATAATTGAAAAAATATTGTAAAAACTTAAAACCATCGGTAATGGATTATATAACAACTACTTACGCGTTTAAATGATATTTCCATAATCTCCGAACAAAAAGTTATTTTACAAATGTTTTTCTTCAACTAAAATCAATTTTCAACATGCTCTATGTCTATTTGTTAATTAGCTGTACCAATAATTGATAGATTCTTCCAAATTAAATGTGATTAGAGACTTCCAACACGTACAAAGTGTTTTTTTAATAATGTTATCTCCTTCAAAGTTGTCTTCTTCGGCAACTACACCGATGAAATCGTTTTCTCTACAACTACAAACTCACCCTTACTCCTTTTAAAAAGCACCCTTCAAAATACGATACATTCTGTGAAGCACATTTTCTACAACCCTCATCACATCACCGATAGTATCGTCAGTCTTTTTTTTAATATTTCACTTCCTTTCTACTTGGCTTCTAAATATCCACTAGTTTTCTGAAGTTTCGAGTTTTCTAAAACCGACAATTTCTCAGCCTACTTTTATCTTTCAACTAGTAGGTTGCAGCATTCAATTTTTAAACAAGGAAAATTCATAAGAAGTCAAATCAGGTGAGTAGCGAGGTTGAAGACAAGAGAAATCCTCTTCAGGGGGCTAATTTACTGACAGAAATGACCGTGTATTTCGATGGATATTATCATGGCATCCATTTTTCTGCACGATATACTTTTTGTCGCAAAAAAATCATGATCATACTGAAATGGTAATGATCACAAAAGAGCTTTTGGTCTTTTATCTGTGTTTTCGATTTTTCTACTGGTAGGTTACAGTATTCAATTTTGAAAAAAAGAAAAGTCACAAGAATTCAAATCAGGCAAATAGCGACGTTAAAGAATGAGATAAATACCCATCGAGGAGAAAATTTGTTGAAAGAAATGGGGGTGAATAATATATGCACTCATTGTGACAAAAAAAAAAACAAATCATGATCTTCCAGGATCATACTCAGAGATCATGGTCAAAAAAGAATTGTTAGTCAATGGTGGGACTCTTAAAAACAATAGGTTAGGTTCAAATTCGAATTGAAGAACTGAAAAGTATAACCAAACCGGTCTGTCACGGACCAGTGGACTTGACGTTACCAAATAGCCCTCAACGCTGCCGGTCATCACTTTTCTTATAAACATCGTATTTCCTAATTTCCTGACCTAACCTTGCCCAATGATTTTAAAACGTTGGGATTCCGATTTTGGAATTGTTAATGCTGTAGTAGTTGTGTTTTTTTCTCGATTCTATAAAATATGTTCACTTTCATGGTGGAAAAAACAAAATGGTTACAATTGAATAAAATATGACAGTGAAGAAAATATAAACTTGAATTAATTAAAATAACGATCCATTTCAAATTAATCTATGACTATTTAGTGTTCCCTTTTTTGGTCCAGCCAATCCATAGCGGCGCTTTCGCTTTCGACTTCCTGCCGTACGGAGCCTGCAGGATGAGATCGGGTATTGTATTGCATTACGATGAAGTTCTTTGTGATCCTCCAGCTCAACCGCAAGTTTCAATAAAAACCAACTCGATTTTTGCTTCCATTCAAATACCCACCCAAACCAATTTACAAAAGACACATTTCCTTTAACACTCGTCCTTTTCTATCGCCAGCTTAGGCGCACACATAACTACTCCTTGCGTTTATCTGATCTCTTGTTGGAGCTGAACACCAGCGATTTCCCAGCAATGTGCTGACAATGAATTGGTCATCCGTGTACCATGAAAGCTACCAGTCTCTTGGTAACGATGTTAAATTCCGAAAACAGCAGACTGACTCATGTTCAGGGCATGTAAAAAAGCGTAAAAAGGGTAGTTACCTTTATAACATATTGGTGGACTATGAAATCAAGTAATGCCACAATATTTTGTATCTATATATGAATATTCATATTAGCTTTAAGATTTTACCAAGAAAAATACAATTTCATGTTTATGAAAGGTCCATCAAACGAATTTGCATTATTGTAAAAAGTAAGTATTAGAAATTTGAAAAAAAAATTTTTTTGTAAGTATTTCAAATTGATGTTAAGAGCTCAAACTTGGTGAGAATTTTTTATTTTTTTCTATATGTAGATCAGAAATGAATCGCCCTAATAGAGTTTTGTTGTTTCTCCAATTTATCATTATTTTTTTATTCGATAAAATCTATCAAGACTAATTTATTCTCATAACTCATTTTTTTCTTAAGACGCTTAAGACAAACTCCTACACATCCTCAGTTTATAAATTGCCTTTATCTTCCTCTGGTATTTACCAGAAGCTTCGGAAAACCGTACGCCACGTATCGATATTTTGCTAGTCTGTATCGGTCGAAATGGTTGTTTCAATATCTGCTTACCATTTATATGAAATATCAGATTATTCTCATCTGCTGGGATGTCCCAACTCAGTTCAGTGCACGTTTTTTTTCAGTCTGACAAGTGAGACCTAACTGAGTTTTCACACGCAATCTTCACAAGCTTGAGACCGTATACTTTAGTGAGTTTTGTGAACTCAGATTGAAAGTGAGGTTGAAGACATCACGTGGTTAGGTTTTGTCATCAAAATTAGCAAATAAGTCATAGTTCGTTTCACGTTTTCATCTTGTGAAATGTGAATTTTAGATTTATTTTTAAAAAAGATCCGAATATTTCTTTTGGAAGATTTTCTGTTCGTTTTTTTCATTTCAAGAATTATATTATTTGCTAAAACATGTTTTTAATGCGCCGTCATTGAACTTTCTCCTCCCACTCAACGGATTATGAAAGCAGAAAAGGCCGGTTCTAAATATATTACACGATTTTATATATAGGTTCTTGTTGTTTGCTTTCCCTCGGTCTTTCTCCCAGATATCAACTTTTTTTGGATTTAATGACAATGAAAGAGATTTATGTTGGTACGCCCGGAGAGGATGCATTTCGATTTGCATACTTATCTTTTTTATTTTTAAAGTTGAACAGAGATGGCCGATAGTCGGCACTTCTTGCCAACATATTTTGCGAGTTTTGCGTGCCAATTAGATAGAGAAACGCGTAGAAAAAACGCTTCTGTATCTGTAACATTCTTTGAGAACTCGATGTCAGTTAACAGTTTGTTTTGAAAATTTATACGAGATTAATTATTATTGACTATTTATAAATTGATTAACTATTATTGCCTCGATAAAAAAATGGATTCTATGTATATATCACAAGAACATTGCAGATAAAACCTAAAATGACTGGACTAATACTAAAAAACGTGGTCGTGTGTACGAATCATCAGATATTCAGGGCAATGATTCTGTACCCCGTACTTGTGATACAACCGAACCGGTCTGAAGGTGACACTTATTATAATTACAAATTAAAAGTGATTATTTATTGATTTATTCGATGTTTTTTCCCTTAAAGTTTAAATGTTTTTTTAAACAGGTATATTACTTTTATTTGTATCGACATTAAACATCGTATAACGCGGTACTATTCGCGTTCTTTTCTTTTATTTGCTTCGTTGTTTGTTTATGGATGAATCCGCAATTTCGCGACACAAATTTTGATTTGAATTTTGAGGTATTCGAAGGTCTACATAATTTTTAAACTTACTTAAAATGGATGTTTTATAACTTCCAATGTGATTATAAAGCCCCACTTTTTAGTCTCGATAATTAATTAAATAAGCATTAAAATTTCCAGATGGAAATGAATATTTTTTACGCAAATACTTGCTGTTGAGATTTGATATTGAGCCTTTTACATTTGACACACAAAGACCGACTACTCAAAAGTTCATTTTTTTGTGGTGTTATCGCAATTTTTAATGAAATAGATGGTTTGATTTTTCGTTTTTACGTTAGGTTTATTTGGATACTGTTTTTATTTCAATTTTTATTCATGTTTTTTTTTAAATTTTACATTGAACACACTTTTTTTACTCATAGAAAACATTTCGTGCTTCTAATTTTTTCGAATTCAACGTGCGTGAAATATAGAGGTAGCACCACTGTCGGAGCTAGCGCTCTCTGGTGTTCCATTGGTGAATAAAAGGGGATCAAAACAAAAATTTAATAACATCAAAAATAATTTTAACAATGGCTAGAATAATGGAATGGATTTAATCCTGTAGTTGATAATATTATATGAAAAAATTGGTAATGTTGAACTGCTCATTGCCTCGTCGGTAGTAATGAAACCCTTGACAAGTTTTACCAAATGCTATGTATATTGGATCACCACTAGAATCTTGAACTTTTTTTATAATTGGTATTTAAGCTTGACAAATTTTATGTTGTGTTTCTTTTATTGGAATATTTACTTTTTTAGCTTTTAGCTCCCATTCTAAAAACCGACGCCATGACCTTACCAGTACATGGAACGGTCTTTGCATTCTTTTGAAGTCGGTTCTACCTTTTTCAGTTCATTGTTTTATCCATCACAAACATTTCTGTAAAACATTGCCAAACCTTCGATGGAAACATCTTCTCGGCGCTGTTTTTGTTCCATTGTGAACAAACGGGACACTCCTCTTGCGCATAGCTTTCTCATGTTCAAATTTTCAGTTAATATGCGATGTACTGCACGTTTCGAAAGGCTTACTATGTCTCCTAGATCACGCACTTTCAGTGGATGATCATCCAGTACCGTGTTGTGGATTTTCTTCAATATTTCTGGAGTCGTCACCTCATTTGATCGAACACTGTTGATAAAGAAGGAGCGGTCTCACCCTGAGTAGAATCTAGTTAAGCTTTTATATTGGTTAGGCTAAGGCATTTCAAATAAAAGTTTCGTACAATGGATGGCTGCCAAACAAATACTTTACAACGTGGCGTCTTCAAACTTGAAACTTTCTATAGGTCAGACCAGGTACTTCTGGAACCATTCTCGTATTGATATTTATGTGGACTGTGTTTGTTGCACCGACTCGTTCGAAACTTGCCAAGGATTGGAAACTCCTTTTTATATTTTCGTGTCCAGGAAAAATCGAACGAACATAAGATGGATCAAACGGATGCTCTGATTTTTCATTGTTTACAAAATGGTTACTACAAATTCTCGTATATTTATTTGGTACCCAGTCTTTTGAATTTTCTCTGAAATCAAAGGAAGGAATTAAAAGGTTAAGTCATAATTATAAAATAAATGTCACAAATATTCAAAATTCCATCAACTAAATGATCAATTTTCACATTTATCGCATTTAAATGGAAGAATTTGATGTTTTTCTTCAACCAAAAGAGTGTGTTTACAATTGCTTTCGGTTTTGGTCGAAATTCAAACTATTAATTGTAATGATAAAATCTGGTAAACGAATAGGTTTTGGAACAATAACCTAGGAGCTCATTTAGACGTAAAATTTCAAATAAGGCGCCATTCATCGGTATAATTATTTCAGAGAAATGAATTACTTTTAATGATTCTGTGGTTCATTCAAAATATTTCTTCTGCAATAATTGAGGTGAAGAATAAGTCATGAATAAACAATTGGAAATCACTTTAGAACGACTACAATTTTGTAAAGACTGGACAGGTCGACAATGATAAAGCTTTTTTTGAAGTGACGAATCAAAGTAGCAGATTTTGAGATTCAATACACTAGGTCCGTAGGCCTTTAGAAACACGTACATCTACTGACAAACATAATGGTGGCATTAGCATTATTTAATGGGTTTTGGCAAGCAATAACGGGCAATATTTCGAGTATAACAGAACAAGAAAATTATTCAGGATTCAGTTTTATACAATGGACTGAACATTATTGTTCCTGGATTCATTTTTCAACAGGATAAAAATTTCAGTTAGCTTAGTTTTTTTCCCAATTTTTTCAAAAATACAATTATTTTTCATTTGTATTCTTGTCTTCAAAAATTTGATTGTGATGTTACTGGGATGTAAACGAGCTTTTTTATGGGACAGTGAGGATATACATACAATTTAATAAAAAAGGTGGAACAGAGAGAAATGAAGGGAACTTATCAACTGTAGAAAGATGTAATAAACTGTAAATAAATAGATTTACACAAAACGAACTGTATACAGGGCGTTTCTGACTATAAGGAAAATATTTCAAGAGTTGATTGCCCCGAAATTATGACGGATCGTTCTTATATTAACATTTTCTCAAGAAATCCGAAATATCACGTTGGCGAGTAAATTTACGTATCAATTTTTGTTCTTGAATTTAAGTGAGGATGACAATTTGAAATTTTTTTAGGTAATATTAAAATATCTTTTACCGCCCCAACAAAATTTTGATTTTATTGCAATGATTCATCATTCGATTTAAATTTATTCGATCTGACCATCATAGTAACAAAATTTACAAATATTTAAAATCACCTAATTAATTTGATGTCATAAGTGAGTAACAAAAAAAACGGAATTCAATTTGCATATTTTCAATATTTATATATTTGTGATGGATGAAGTCCATTGTTCATTGGATAAAAACTCCTACAGATTCAGTTCATTATTCAGATACGGATTTGCCCGTATGCTTATTTTGAAGAAATTTATTTTTTTAAGATAAAAAAAATCGTGGTTAGAATGGCAGAATTCTTTTTTGTCAGAGAAAGTACAAACAATCAGGGTTCTGCATGAAAATCTTCATTTAATTTACGAAGTTATCCGCTGTATGTTTTTCAAAGAATCGTGGACTTCTTCGTCTTGTTAATTTTGTAGCTGATGCAAAGTTTCTTTCTAAAAATTATCATTAAGTACGTTTTGTTGCGATAGATATTCCAGTATTTTTGTATCTTCTATTTACTATCTAGATAATCAAAATAATAAATTCGTAGAGAGGTCTATTAAGAGGCTTTTCATTATCTTTCTCTTAAAAAATTTCCATTGTTTTAAAATCTAGTAGAAATGAACTAATCTCCAGTGTTAAAACTTTTCCTTTAATATCTGGGATATGAAAAATTTGACGTTTCTTCTAATGAGATTCACCATCCGACAAAAGAACTATAGAAACAAGCAAGCAAAAGAACAAACCTGTAATTTTAGGCTGTCTATTACGAATTCAATTTTGAAATCACCTCGGGTATACAGGATGGTACAGCAGATATTGTGTTCAGTACCTACTTAAAAACTCTCAGATACGAAGTCGTTGTTCTGCAGAAAGAGATCATCTACGCCCGCACTGTAATATTCGATACTATTGGAGTATTCGAGTCATTTAGCTGACTTCTGACAGTTGATCAAACAATAATTAACCATAGAAGTTATTTGGATTGACACCAAGATGTTTGATTATCTGCTACATTGACCATTTTTCCCATTGTACCGAATGATATTTGTTTCTTGTAAATTTCTGTAATAGAAGATGGAACCACAGCAGAAGAGAAAATGTAAAGAAGGATAACATGCCTTAAATTTAGCGATGATATTTTCACGTCACAAAATTATTTTGGAATTAGAAATTCCCTATAAAATATATAATTTGGCTGCTTTATTTTTTTATTTCACGTTTAAGAAACGATGAAGAAAAAGTCTCCAGTCCAATTCTGTAGTTATTTATGTTATAGATGAATAAAGTTTATGTTTATTCATGAGACTAAATCGACTAGCGAGTCGTAGGAACGAATCTTGGATGCGAATGTAAAAAAAAACGATCGTGAGGGGGCGAAGGCTAATGATCTTGACCCTCTGGCAACTAGAATCTTTTTTGTTTGATGAAAAATTTTTATTGTACAATTTTTGAACTATTTAATGTGAGTACAGGACTATTGTCGTGATAAAAAAAATTCTGTAGTTGTGTTATTGAACTCATTGTGCATTTTTGTCGGGAAATTAATTAGTGTATCCGTGTAGCGGAAACGATGATTCGAATCTCAACGTTAATATAACTATTAAATGTTGAATTATTTAAACATTACATTTGACTGGTGCTTAATTATCAGTATGAAAAAATATTTGTTTATTCTAAAGCATAATTACTATTTACTATCCATTTACTTGCTAAACAGTTCTGTCATTTTTTGTATGTTTCTCAAATAGAAAAACTGTTGGTCAATGAATTCAAGATCAAATTTCTCTAGTCTCTTAATATTCGTGCGCTTCTTAATTTGACTTGACATCTTTTCACGGGATCTATTTCAATCCGTTTTTTTTTCTTCAAATGTTGGGAAAAGCTTTTCCCTACAACTCCACTTTTAATAAAAGTAAACATTTTATAAATGGTAACTCGTATTGGTATCAACAATTTTTTCCTGTACCGTATTTGGAATGCAGAGGCTAAAATTACCTTATTTTTATTTTATTTGTAAAAAAAATTCAAGCATTTGAAAGATACTCTCCAAGAGGCTACACGAGGGAATGCGTATTCCTGGCGTTTCGTTTTTGTGTTGTATTCTATGGTGTATAGAGGAAATTAAAAAAAAATCATGGCTACTTTCAAAAGGCATCTGGGAAATAAAAAATATTTAATTAATTCTGTATAAAGGTCACTTAATTCACATTCTATCTCGTAGTAGCCCTAGCGAGCAACTGAATAAATCGAGAGTGTGCACGACTAGCACTCTTGCACTCGCTAAGATTCGTGTCGAGAGTTTCCAGGATGAGCCTTGCGAGAATTTGAAGAGAGTATAAGAAGTTGGCTATCTTGGAATATTCTTTTTACCGGTTATTATATTACTATACAAAAAGTTTTGTGCTTTGCTTTCTCATCAATGCGCTAGCTCAAATATTGAGTCTTCTCACTATGCCACGTTAGTTCAGCAGCTGGATTAATTTGGCGTCTCGTGGTTTCTTACAAAACGTCTTATCTCTTGACAAAAATTTCCAATCTTAGGGCTTTGTCACTTTCTATTTCTAATGTTTTTGCTTTTTCTTTTTTGTCTAACAATGTGAAAAATTGAACGAAATCATGGTAGAATTGATATGTACAAGGTCAAAAAATGGTGTATTCAAGTTTTTATTATTAAAAAGTATAGTAATTTCATCTGCAAGTACAAGATAATAAAAACAGAAGTTTTGTAAGTTTTATTGTTCAAACCAATGAAGCTATTCAATTTGAAGATACACCTTTAGGTCTTCTATTAATTGTAGTAGTAATAAAGTTAATTGCACCAAACAAGAACAAGAATTAGCTTATGTATGTCCTCACAGGCTTTAAGTGTATCATCATTGGATTTAGCTCTTTCTTTTTCTTCTTAATGTGTTCTTTCCTTCGTAGCTCGCATCTAACTTGCATAGTTTACACATTAAACAATATAATTGTTAATAATTATAGCCATTTGATCAGTGAGGAAAACTGATAGAAAACAAAAACAACAGTTTCATTTTTTATTGTTTGATAATTATTATAAATTATTAAAGAGGTAGATTATGGCCCGAATGATAATTGGAAGGAATGGTAGTTTTTAAACTTTGAAGATGCCAGACTTTTCTGCTAGTGCACGCTTAAATACAACAGTGATGGTACAAGGGATGAAGTAGTTTCAATCCAAATGTTAATTTTCGGAGATATTCTATACAGTATTCAGGTTTTTCTTTTCCAAGACCAATATCTTACAGTTAACGTATTCTGTTTATGATGTACAGAAAAAATTATTGATAAAAAAATAATTTTATAACAGAAGAGACCTGAAATCAAGACAATTCAAAAACCTAAATTATTACTCTTATCACAAGTATAATTTATTCGATTTTAATAGACGGAATGTGATTTCTAATTGTAGAAATAAAGGTCTGACTTGTTCTTGTCTGTTTTATTCCCTCTAGAAACGACCAGATGCATGTAATTCGCCTCCTTATTTTATTAAACTACGTATTTACTAAATAAAGATCCCGCGATGGAGAACGCGTCGTTTGGGTGATTTTCTTATAAAAGATGCGACTTTATACGCCTTATCATAATATGTCACCGCTGTCGAGTTCATAAAAAAGCTAAATGAAAGTGGGTGTGCAAGCCAGAAGAAAATAAATCGTCAATTTTTTACTTAAATTAGTCAACACGTGTTAGAAGCTATTATCGTATTTACTAAATTTAAGTTTTATACTAAATTTTATGAGGAATTTAAAAAATAATGTTAAATCGTTGTAATTCGAAAGTGGATGAAGATAATTCAAAAAAATTTGATCATCTACGCATTTTGGCTACACTATGGTGTGAATTTTCATGTTCAGTGTGTACAAGTACTTACGTACGTACGTACTACGTTTTAAAGTGATCATATATGTTAATTACATCCATAAAGTACATACATGATAGAAAACATATCAAAAATTGATAATAAAAGTATAAAATCGTCGATGAACCTGAACTATTTTGTGATAACAGCTACAGAATAATGGATAAACAAATGGAAAATGAGGGAAATAGGGGTGGCAGGAACAATCTTCAAAAAATGAAGCATTGGTTCCTCAATGGACTCCTGATGATACTACGTTTAGCAGATTCTGTTACGTGTAGGAATAAATTTCTATTTACATTGTTGGAAGTGTACAGAACTCCAAAGCATTATACCCTGGGGGAATATGCAATAGAAGACGAAGATCTGAAGCAACTAGATCCATTTCACAATCTGAACTCTTTAATAGATCAGTTGTAAATATTGAGGATCTCCAGTACTACATAAAGCAAAAATAACACAATAGACAACAGTCGTTGTACATGACAGCCTATCCATACACGTTTAGGAAAAGCCTTTAGCATCTCATTTAGGGGTTGAAGGAATATTTTGGCTAAAGTCTTGGGTTACAGAATCATTTGTACAGAATGACTGTCGCATTTGCCAATACCACTAACAATAATTAGTATGCAACTTATTCAACGACAAGTTTTTGAAAGGATAAAAGGATTTTGTGCATAATTGTAGATGAAACTTCGGACTACCACTATGATTCCGAAGCAAATAAGATTCTGAGGAGTGGTGCAAAAGACATACTTTTTTGCAATGAAATTATGAACGCAATTTTCAATTGTTATTTCTGGGGATCAACTGGATGTGAAAATTGGTTAAAAAAGACTTAATGAAGAAGTTATGTTTCATAAAATTAAAGCCCCTACTAACACTGTTGCAACATCTACCGTATCCGTCAAAACTTGACTCTCCCTTACTTCTCAAATTTCAAAAAAATTCATGCGGGGAAACGATTTTCAGGGATGAAATACATAAATAAGAACTGAAGCAAGTGCTCAAAACTTCAGGGAAATAAAAGTTAATAATAAATATGATGTTATATATTAATTTTTGTTCTAATTCTACTTCAGAATGCTTGTTTTTGTATATCGCCTACCGTCTTTGTGAATGTATCTAATAATATTTTCTTGTTGATCAGATCTTGTTGACATTAACATGAACAAATTTAAATTCGACGGGATTTAATTTCAGATGGAATAAATTAAGTGAAGGAAATGTCTAGAAACTTAAAACGCGATAATGAAGATTCTCGATGCGGTATATTCATTCACTGTAACTAAAATTAGGTTTCAAATTATTCCTTACTAGTGACGGAAAATCTTGACACGCAGCGACGTAATCCAACTTAAAAATAATATTGAATTAATAAAGTTTCAACAGGTGTAATCAGTTATAATCCTGCTGTCTCTATAGGGATAATCAAGTTTTGAAAACTTCAATCCGTATATGTATCTTTTATATATAACTTTTTTTAGTATAAATTTTTGAAAGTCGAAGTTCAGAGTGATACATTTGATGATTATTTTGAAGTAATAAATATTTGAGAAAAGGCTGATTGCCAAATATATTTTTGAGATATTTGTATATAATATTCATCAACTTTTTCTATAGTAGTTGTTTAGAATTGTTCTATGACAGAGATGTACCCAGGAAAATGTAAGAAAGTTCGGTTGGGTGTTGATGAACGAACTGGGTGAACCATCTGCAGTAACGTACAAGTCAACTGATAGATAAAATTCAACTTGAGGATCATTGTACTATTAATAATTCTTCAAATTCTGGCTGAGATGATTCGAATTTTGATTTCTCACTAACAAAATAAACTGAAAATGAAAGCCTGAAAAGGCCGTTTTCTTTGCTCGTAGTTATCCTGTAATTTTCGAAGAAAATCATTCGATTTTCCACGTAGATTATATTCATCTGCCAGGATATGTCACTATGAAGGTTTCTAACTATTTCATGACGAAAACAGCCATCAAATTGTTAAATAATTCATAAAAAAATCCTAAAAGATTTTTCTGCCATTAACAGTTTTTCAAATTCTGACTGAAATGACCTGAATGTTAGTTTTTTTGGTAATCAAATGAAATGTAAATAAAAATTAAATTGGAAAATTAATTTAAACAGACAAAAAACTTAGAAGAGAACAACTTTTCCGAAATTATTTGTTATTTATTCATTTAATTTGTAACTTGGATATTTCTCGTACTACTACTCGTTATTCTTTTTTGTTATTTTTCTCTAGTTCGTTTGAAAAAAAGTTTGGTTAAGTTAGGTTAAGGAATTTTATACTTTCGCGGTCCCCTCGTTTTTTAGTTTTAGAAAATCGAAAAATTATCCGATTTCCATGAATTTTTTTTTAAATCTTCGTTTTTACGGCGGATTCATGCTAAAAAATATAGGAAATATCTCACCTGGAGTTTTGTGACTTTAAATGTGATCATAAACGCACTTCTTTCGTATATAATCGTTCATAACTTTTTTACAAAGCATCAAACCTTATATTTTTCTGTTAATCTACACAAAAAAACGAACATTTCGGAAAAACAATTGTAAAATGCTTGTTTATTCATTCTGTAACAATTTTTCTAATGGTAAAAATTTTCAATTTTTCAAAGTTAATTGTCAATATTTGTACATTTGCTTGCAATAAGCGGTTTTGAGAATGTTTTTGTTCATATAACTTTAATGATTACTTAATAAAAAAGGTACAAATGATTATATGCGAGAAAAAGGTAATTTTAAGAGAAATTGTTATTTTTAATTGTAAAAACATGATAAATCAACATTTTTGTAAGGTTTTTTTCAATTTGTTCGTTTACTTGTGTAGATTATGAAAAAAATATAACATTTAAAGCCCTGAAACCAATATATGTTTTCACTTTTTTTATTCTAATAATTTTTTTCGTAAATCCGCCGTAAAAACGGAGAATTAAAAAAAATTTCTAAAGCCAGAAAACAAGGGGACCGCGAAAGTATAAAATTACCGTTTGGAATTATTCTTTTCTCGATAAAAACCAATATTTAGAAACAATTTTATTAAAAGATCTAACACAAAATACTACACTGAACAAAAAATACAATGAAAATATTGATTATTTTATAAAAGCTTAGCAATACATATTCAGGTCCGTAACTTTGGTGGATTTTTTTGTGTTGGAATAAGTAGCCTACATTTTTTATAACCACCCGTATACTATTCAATAAAAACACTCTAGACACTTGGAATTTTTTGGTACAATGCGTGAAAATAATTTCGAATATATCGTAGCTTGGATAGACAGAATATTTACATTCTATTGTTGAAATTGATTTCAGAATAACTACATTCAATGATGGTCATAAAACGTCGAGTTCTTTGAACTTTAATCCGATATGAAACAATTAAGAGAAACATTTGTAGAAAATGCGTCACATTATCAATCAAACACCAATATATTTCTATTAATGTTACTATAACAATAAATTTTGATTGAAGTTGCACAGTTTCATACTACATATTAGAAACTAATATACTTCAATGTATAATATGATTATCGTTCATGAGACACGTAGAAGTTGACAACCGAGAAGAAGATATTCTTCTAATCTAGATTGTTATTCAGAACGTCCGTCAACCAACCCCTCTGAAAACCCTTGGGCTTTTCCATCGCGTCAAGTCTCGACCTTTTTATTTACACACAGTTTTATAACGATTTTTCGGATACGTATATCTGCTACCTCTATTTTCTCACACCAGACATGTAAAGTAGAAAATATGACATTTACTTTTCGCATTTAAACTTTAAGGTGTTGCCTGGCACACATAATATCGCTCCAGTGTAGCGTTATCGGCTCAAGTATTCATCTTACAAATTTTATTTGTTTTAAAATTTAAGAGGTAGTCGAAACGCTTGAAGAATGCGGAAACTACGCTACGGATAAGTTTTAGATAATATTATGAGAAAAATCTCACGAGGAAATAAATTATATTTATATTTCGTACCTAAAAATGATTTTACACCTCTCTTTATTTTCTTACATCAAATTGATCTTATTGATACTAATGCATTGAGTTTTCATACATTAATTGAGGTAAATCATCCTCTTCTTCTTTATTTTACATCTTGCAATGTGTCCTGACTATGCCCGTTATCTTTTTCTTCTTCTTCTCGGTACTTTCCTTTTCATTATATGCCGAGTCCGAAGTACTACGAGAAAGTGTACTAAACACTATTTAAATACTGAATACTACACTCAACTAATTTATAATAATCAACTTATTTTTCTATTTTGTTCTGTTCACTATGACTATTTATTATAAACCAACTTTCTGCGCTAAACGAATTCGTTTATATATCCAAAACGAAATTCTCAAAAGTTCTAGAAAATAAAGAAACAAAACAAATAAATAAATAGACTTTTCTACGAATTAATTCCGAAATAAATAGATGTTGGATAGTTCATATTCATAGCTCGACAATACTTGTTATTAAAGATAAATGCAATGTTCTTGAGTCGAAAAAAAATTAGTAATTCGTGCTCTGGTTTCCATCGAGAAAGAAATAAGATTCAAAAACCAAAGAGTTGACAAATGAATGCCAACATCGAGACAATATTCCTTAAAACCAAAAATTAAATACTGTTTCCATTTTGGTTTGAAAACTATAATCATATTACGTTAAAAAAACATGGGAATATAATCGATAATAATCACTTGTTATTTTTTAATCGATATTTATTACAACTTTCTCTTGGGTATACAACGCTCCATTGCACTTCTGTAATAGATTATTTGTAGAACTAGAACAATCATTAAAACAAAAATCTAGAAATGTATTTATAAAAACGACGAATCCATTCAATCGGTGCCATATTATTAAAATGATAATATGTGCAGTGATCAATTCAATTTGGTCTTTTACAATAAATGCTAGTGAAAGTTCGATATCTTATCCATCATCAAGAAAATAACTCTTCTGAAAGTTCCCAAATTATTTCACATTTTTGGTACATGTTATGAGCGCCAAAAAAGGGGGAAATAATATTTTTACTTCCTAATAGAAATAGTAATCAATATCCATGATATTTCTATTAAACATCCATTCGAATATTGCTTTTAGAAATCTATGAAATTAATGTTGTTCCTAAGAAAAATTAATTAATTGATTAATTTCAAGGCTATGATCGCGTAAGTATTCGAAAATTCGGAAATATATTAGAATTAGTACACTCTGGTGTTTAATTTTGTCACAATTCTATTAATAAAACGCTTTTCTTTGACAAATATATTTTATAAAACAAATAACTTTTGTTGTATTGACTTATATTAATCATGGATTCAAGCAATTTTGAATATTAATAAAAACAATTGAAACAAATAATATAGCCAAACATTGCAACGTTGAGGAATACTTTGCTTTTGTTTTTCTCTATCATCCAAAAGCTCTGATTTCTGATGGATCTTCATGTGCTCCATCAAGCATATCTTCTTATCAGCTGTATTTGAATCTTGTTCATTTGCGATACTACAATTTATGGTGGAGCTCCCCTACTTTTTTTGGCAGAAACCTCCAAAATTTCAAATTTTGTTTCATACAAAATGCTAAGTTACATTTATCTTCCTCGTAACCTAAAATCAATGCGTTCAAACATTTTCTGTCTGGTATTGCTTTGGAAAATGTTCAGTATAAAGGTAAATTGGTAGGAAGTGCATTAATAAAATGGCTCATTTTATCAAATTCCAGCAATAGAACATTTTTGTTAGTTTAAAATTTTTGACGAATAATCTTACGAGTGTTTCGACCCTGGCCATACTGTAAATCTATTCACCATATCAAAATAAACATACACATACATGCTAAAATTTTTATAAAAATCAATTAAACAACACGGGAATCGAATATAAAAACCGAAATAAAAACGCAAGCTTTGAATGCCTATAATTCAAAAACGAATGTATTGGAGTATATTATTTTGACTTATACTATAAGCTCCCGACCTTTTTTTTCCATTAGTCCCAGACATCCAGTATGATCTCTCCAGGATTACTATATCTTGTTAAAAATGTTTCTTTCTATATTACATATAAATATATATACATTTTCCCAAAGTAATGATTTCCGATTCGTCAAATATAATTTTTCTTGTCTGTTCGTTATACGAAGTTTCTGTGAGCATCAAAAGAAGTAAACGGCTTCAGGTATCATGAAAATGAACTTGTTGGATAAAAATTTCCATCCAAAAGTCACAACTTCTCATTGGCTTGACGTTTCTACCCCTCCAATTCTTAATTAAAACTTATTGCCCATTGGGCTCCAGAAAAGCGGACTAGAAGAAGCAGAAAAAGTCGGGTACATCGAAAAGATTTAAACGAATTATACTTAGTAAAAGGCAAAAATCACATGAGAACTTTCTTTTATGGGGTCGTGGCTAGCATTACAATCTCCGGTTGTTTAACTTTCGTAACGTTATATCTTATTGACGGCGTTGGCGTAGTTCGAAGTGTAAGATGAAAATAAGTAATAAATTCATATATTTTTTGTTTGAATTATTCGAAAGAATAATATATGATACATCATCTTAAGAAGTAGATCCTTGAACGTATGAAACTATACTTATAAAATGTTGTACTCAAAAAATAAAAAAAAAATCAGTGAAAGAACACAAAACATAATGAGAAAGAACAGTGATAACAAAATGATGTTTATATTATTTGGTACCAATATCTAATACTACCTCTTAAATTCCTTATAACAGCCTTGCTACGTTTCATCATCATAATCAAATTCTGAACAAGGTATTGTGTCCAATTTCTCCCATATTGCAGTACCCAATTCGAATCAATCTTTCCACTGTGTTTCATAATTAAATTTAGGTTTATGCTAGAACCTGGCCAATTCTGACTTCTCAATATTCATCGACGATCCTAGCACCGTGAAGACGTCTATATAATCAAATTGGGCCCTATAAAAAGCAAAAAAGGAACCACGTGCTTTTCTAAAACGACCTCTATCAACAAGAACACAGCTAGTACGATCTTCGTACCGTACACCAAAACATAACATTTGGAATATTTGGAAACGTTTGTGATCTTCATCCTGAACCAACATTTACAAATAAACTATCTGGTGCGCGTTTCGATAACCAAGTTATCGTCTTCAGAGACTGAAAGCAAACTGTTTACCTTCAGTCTCTGACGTGCGTCAGATCACCAACATTTCCAGAAATTCCAATTTTGTTCATAAGACAACTAAAATTACACTTAGATACTATTTATTGATGTGATTTGTCCGAGAACTGTAGAATAATTCAAGTATACTAGATGCCAGAGCCATTTTCTGTATTGATGATGTTGTGGCAGTTGTGTATATAAAAATTACTACAGTTGTTGATTATAATATACATTCATTCGAATATTTTGTTAATAATGTACATCATTACATTATTCGGTCTCGTTGAATTCGAAATTTTGGAATAAAATCATCAAAACATCTAATTAGCAACATTTTGAAAGCAGTCGAAAAACGTAATCTGTGCTTTTCGCCGAAAGCTTCGCTAAAAACGATCTCGTGTACAGTAAAGCCTTTCTAGCAATTAGCGAATATAAATCACTTTTTATAAGCTTTTCGCATGGACCCTTATCTCGCAGATATGTTAATTTTTAGTACGGTTTTTTTTTGGATCATTGGAAGGGGTATCTGTTGGATACTTTATTCCGCCATTCCACTTATGAGGATTTTCTGATAATATAGAAAAAGGATGAACACTTGTACCAGATATGATGCTTCACTAACGAATGATAATCCTCTTTATACCAAAAAGAATAAATGATTTGGTTGATATAATAATAATAATTATAACTTTAATTCATTCCATTTTTCTCTTAGAAATCGTTCTTTTCGAAGTTTTGTATAGAATGCAAAACTTTTTTGTCGTTTTTTTCCATATGCTTGTATGGTCACTGGGTATAGAAGTAGTTAAAACTCTCGAGTCTACCATTTCAGAAAGAAATTTGGTGGCAAATTTATTTACAAAACTATTCCGATTCTTGACACAAAAAAAGATAATTGAAATCATCATTAGATCGAGGTCTATTTTCATATTTTTGTATTCCCAAGTGAACAATACGTCTCGAAACACAGAGCCATTACACCTACTCAAAACTTCAGTTTGATACTGTTTTTGTGCTGGAAGCGTCATTTAGCATTTTTATATAAAAAATGCTTAAATCTCCACTTCTTTCTCCCACCTTAACTGGATGAATTAGGATTGGAGAGAATGAATGATCAAGCAAAGACACCGAAATTTTCTGTTCTGCATTTCCTAGTTTCTTAATATGTGGTTTTTTGTGATTAGCACCGGGCAACAAGATCGTCCATCTTAAACGTCATATATTCCTTTTTGTAGTGACCAAATGGCGCCTGTGATCGTTAATAACACGAGTTTAGAGACGCATATGACTGGACAGTTAACGCGGCAATACTAAATAATGGAACCACCTGGTATACAAACAGCTGGTAATTTGACTGAAACAATTGCGCCGGAGTATAAAGAAGTCAAATAAATACTGGTGGGTGATGGCTGTAAGGTCCAGTAGGGTCACTCGGGTAACAACGGGACACGTTCTTGGTACAACCAAAAGTGTGGTTATTACATCTCTCAGTTGTAAGGGGATGGATGGAAACATTTTACACGAGTCAAGTTAAAGCGCACATATATGGACCTTATCAATCAACTGCTCTACTTGAAAAGATGATGTGAAGGTGATATTCAACTAATGAATGTTCTTTTAACCGGACGCGGTCATTTAAGACGCCATTTTCATATTATAGGCATCACTGATGATCTGGAATGTTGATGGATACGAAGATCCAACACTTTGGCAAGCCTTTTAGTTTGCCTAGTGACATAAAAGGTTTAAGATTGATTGTAAACTAATCCAAATATGTACTGTAAACTTTCCTTTGGATCGGATATCAACAAGCCTCCGACTGTTATCTGTGTGATAGAAAATGCCATAAATTGATTCGTATTGTCATCCATTCTGGCGACAACCGCTAACCAGATATCCATTTTGAATATTAAATGAGCACATTTTAGAAGTTTCATTGGAAAATATGACTTTTGCGGCCAAAACTATATTTATCGACAAATAAAAAACAATATTTATAATTATTTATTTCAAAATATTCTCCTTCAAGATCAATGCATTTGTACATGCGTTTGAACTAATTGTCGAAGCATTTTTTCGATTCCGATTGAGCTACCTCCAAAACATGTGATTTAAATGCGTCAGGTGTAGAAAAACGTTGACCTCGCAATTTATTTTTGATCTGCGGGGATAAGAAAAAATCATTGGGCGTCAAAAAAGGCAGACGACCCATCAATTCGATGTTTCGAATTCGAATTCGAAGCGGGTTGATCGACGTACTGCTTGCTGTTGGTTTAATCCACGTCGAAAGTCAAATAGCACTCTGAGTTCTGAGTACGTTCACCATTAAATATTTCAAACTTTATGATGGAAATGACAATCTACAAACTCGATTTTATTATGATTGTTATTTTTTTTATTGTTTCCAAATGATCGAACTAAACAGTTATCCTTGTTTAGCTGTATTACCAATTGGGACAAATCAAATTCGAAATTATTTTCATTCCTAGAAATATCGTGATATATTTAGAGAAGACAACTAGAAAAATCCCCATTCCAAGTTTATTCATCCATCCGGTGCTTTAATAAAAAACAAAAAAAAATCCCCAACTGAAAGAGGAAAGATTAATACCGGAACCAAGTCATGCGTTAGGAAATACGAATACAAGATGCAACGAATGAAAAGAAAAAACGAGCACGACCTTCCAGAAAACAAAACAAGGCAATAAACTTGAATCTCTTTATATAATACGAACTACAAAAATTGGATAGGGCCTTTCCAGCAGATTGGCCCGTCATATTTGTGTTCTATGAGCAAAAGTAAGAGGAAGAGTATACAATAAAAAGGGCGAGGACGGAGACGAATCGAGAAAAATTTCTGTTTTCATTTCTATTGTTTAGATATATATATATATATATGTAGCTTCTACTACGAAACAAAGCAGTATCTTTAGCCTTAAGTTTGTAATTTCGCACTTGATTTGATACTGGGAAAATCTCAACTACCAGAAAATCTATATTACAACTTTTATTTCTAAGAAAAAATGAGAGATACTGAAGTTGTGGGTTTTCTTGAATACACAATTATGTAAATATTGCAAGATTTTATATTCTCGTTTATAAACTACTAAAATTGAACAAAAATCAATCTTTAATCGTTTTTTCTGGTTATCCACCTTGATTAAGAGCAGTTTATCTAATAGCTAGTAATGTGATACTATGTTTCAACATCCGCCATCATCTCATTTTTTTATTAAAATATCAATGACAGTTTATCGATTTATAATGACAGATTTAATATTGAATTTATCCTTCATTTTTAGAGCGCAACTAATGTCTACATCTCTTCCAATTTCCTTAAAAATGTTTTTGTATATCGGAATAATCGATTTCTATTTTCAACTAATATACACGTACGAGGGGTATCGCTAAAGTTCACTTTATGACCCGGATGAAAAAAATCTTTTTTCTGTTCCAAATCGATTTCAATTTGGTTTCACCGAACTTCTTGATCGGTGCAAGTTATTTCTTTTGAAATCGGTTTACGTAATTTTTCAATTCGGTTAACTCGCTAACACTTGAGGTGCAAAAATCCGAACAATATTTTAAAACGGTTTGCCAAAAACTGTTTTTTTTTTTGTTTAGAAATAGCTCAACATGAAAGCTGTTGCTGATTTGAGGTTATCCAGATAAATTTGTGTTTCATAATTCCCACGCCTCAATTTAAACATATTTCAAATTTTATTATCTATTTCGTTTTAATTATTCTATCTTGGGTTATTGACGTAGCAGTACATTTTTATAATGTACGGCACAGCGTTGTTTTAATCGATTTAATAGTGAATATTCGAAGATCGTTCGCGCTCAGATCGTCCACCCTAAAACCTTGTGATTTCTTCCTGTCTGGCTTTCTCAAGGACCACGTTTTGCAAGAGGACCACGTACTCTTCCTGACATCTGAACTGCAATTGAAGAAAATTTGAAACTCTTCGGGGACAGTTTGACGTGCTTCGCAGAACCTGCCTTTCCGTTAAGACAAATACACCGGCCTTTGTATCGTGAAAACTTGAAAAATTTGGAAAAGCTAGGTTGGTGTTCTCAATTTTACGACAAACTAAAGTTTAAACAACTTTGATGACCGCTGGTAACGTTTAAGCCGTTTGTTTATCGGTAAACACCATTTATAAAATGTGAAATACGCGGTACTTGTGGTTTAAACTGGCATTTAAGGTTCAAACTTCAATTGTAAAATAGGCGATTCCAACGTTTCAATATACGACATAAACAACAACGCTATTCATATATTTCTAACGATTATTGAATCATATAACTTGGTAAATCCTTCAAAACTTCAATATTGGTCTAGTCCAGACTGTAAAGGCAATACGCCGGGTGCCGTAAGCAGTTAACTCTTCCAGATGAACCTAACGGACGTTCTTAATTGTTTTACCAACACATTTCGTACACGTATAGTCACATATTATTGACGTAAAGGGACGCCAACGATGTCGAGAGGGTATTAAGTCTGAAATTGTCGTCAGATGGGGTTAACCTCGACATGTGATTTATTCAGTTTCAATTGAAATATGAATGTGTCTAAATTAACGCAACAAAATTCGAGATTTGGTGATTAACCGAATAAAAGATATCAACCTGATTGATTGAATTTTTTTCTCTAATTTAAGCGAACACAAAATAGAAATTTTGTAAATTCCGTGTAATAAATTTTCGTGTTTTTTCAAATATTCCCTATCCCACTCAACTATTTCTTTGTTTCCTATTAGTGCTCATGTAGGAGGGTTGTCTAAAAAGTTTCCGACCTCGACCTGAAGCTGTCAACTTTTACAGTATAAATCTTCCATTAAAATTTCAACCGTTTTAGACGCTTAGTTTCCGTTTAACAATCTTATATGTGAGTCGATGTAAAAAAATTTCAGAAAATGAATAAAAATGTTTTTTAAAAACAATACGTCTACGTAAATGAAAGAACGGAGACTACTTAACATCATTTACGGTCGTAAAATTTCGAGTCGCTGGATTAAAACGTGGTCTTATCAGTATTACTGACGACAAAATGGTTGTGGTCGACCGTCGAATTGAGATCCGAGACATAGAAGAGACATATCGGCATATCAAAAGCACGCATTTGCCATAACTGCCTGAAAAATTATGCTTGCGTAAAATATCTTCGCGTTGGGTGCCGCGTTTGCTCACTTTGGACCAAAAGCACACACGAATCAACATTTTTTACATCTTATTTACATTGTTCAATTAAAATAAATCGGATTTATTGCGTCGACTCATATCTGGATTCGACACTACACTCCTGAAACGAAAAAATAGTCAAGAAACTGGATAGTAAAAGAGAAAATAGCAGAGACGGTTTTCTCAGATAGTCATGAGAACAGGGAAGTTTTAAACATCATTGCTTGATAAGGTAAAAGTAGAATTTGCTATAAAGCGACTGAATTTGAATAAAAAGAATAAGCTTTCCCATCAGATCAACCTACCTCCTCAAACCATAGCAAAAATTCACGATTTGTTTTTCGAATTGGTCGACCATCCACCGTATTCATCAGGTTTTGCCTCCATCGATTTTTTTCGTTTCCTAACCTCAACTTTTTACTTAAAGGAAAGACTAGGACATAATCGCATACGTAAAAAGTCTGTTTTAGAAGGCAATGTTGAAATTAAAAAAAGTATTGTTTCTTTTTAGACAATTCTCGTACGATGCTGCTTCTCCTTAAGGAACTTTGAAATAATTCTGCTCTCATCCTTATTGCGACAGTTGCGTATATTTAGTTTTCAACGTTTTAACTCACGTAAAACGATTCAGAAATTAAACAAATGGTTGCAGTACTTTTTATTCCCAAACTTGAAAAAAATGGTTGGATGGAAAGCGTTTTCACACAACTGAATATGTTATGAAAGAAATAAACACTTTTGAACAATAAAGATCTCTGCATCGATTAATTATTTTATTGCACATTTCACCGTCGATATAAAACCTGATTCAAATAACGAAATTAACAAGGAATTTTTGGTAAATATTCAAAATTTTTGATACAGTTATCCAAGCTGGTGTTTCGTATCAGGGCCATGAACAATATTAGAACCGTAAATAATTCTCCGACGAAAAATATTGTATTTAATTTAGGCAGATAGCGAACATCTGGCCTCTACTATTTTACTGAACAGCAACAACGATGTTGGCAAAACGAATATGTAAATTGAACACTCAATCCTATATAAAAATTCGTCCTTGCGAATTTAGAAAAAAAAATTTATGGTTAGTGTAACGTCAAAGGCCAAGATTCACTTTTATGAAAAGTATAATTTTGGATCTTATGACAACCAAAAAGATTTATAGCTTAGTAATTTGAAAGCAGCTGACTTTTATACATAGCACTGCATTAATTATTCCACTGGCGTAGTTTGAATGTTTTATATTATATCCTTCATTGAATCCTTCAATATAACAAGAAAAAGTGTCATAGAAAAATACTTTAAGGATCAAATAAAAAGAGTTTGAAAGGAGAAAAAGGAATCAATTTGTCTATTTATAATTCACAATTTAAGTCGACATATTTTCTAACGTAAATCTGGCAAATCTGCAGCAAACAACATCTTCAATTTGTTATTGAAGTTGAAGTAGCCAGCGATTGAAAAAATTTACTCGGTCGTCATTTCGAATTTTCAAAATGGGAAAACACCACTTTTTAGATACATACAATAAACAAGTTGTTTCACAATTAAGATTTTCCTTGAAATCTACTTATATTATTGTTATGAGGCATGAGATTTTGTATAATTTTGATGTCTCTGAGAGCGAAAATAAAAGAGTTATCAGCGTAAAATACTCGATTTTCTAGTGCTGTACTTCCAGAAGAATTTATTAAGGTCGCTTGACATGATGCAATACAATGCAAGGCGTGATATTTCTTGATAAAAAGCATGCGCAGATGAAGTTCAGCTGATTGACTTCTCGCACTTGCAACATCATCGGTTCTGTGCCATTTTTATTAGGTGCAAGCTAGGGAAACTTATTCATCAGGCTCCAAAACCAAGGCAGCAGTAGTAGATATAATTATTGACAGTAATCCACTGACCACTTTTTCACTTCGTTACTTACTCACTTAGTTTTGTTTTCATTATTGTCAAACCGGTCACGAAATAATGACTCAAATTTTAGGTAATTGCTTAACTCACCGAGAGACACGCGACTTCCATTATCCTCTATGCAATATCTTGATATGGTGCAAGAAATTACACGCAATTTCTTGCACAATGTCAAGTGCCCTATAGATAATTTAGCAAAATAATCGTGGATCGATATGTTTTCGGTTGGAGATATATTTTTTTCTTCACTACAAACTGATAAGCTTTATATTTTCGTATCGCGATTGTGTCGCACTTCTAAGGACCATTCTACACGAGCGACAAAAACGTGACGGTTTGCCGGCGAGTAAAACTGGTTTGTTTAAATTGAGCATTCTAAACGAGCGTTCCGTTCCGTTCGCGTGTGGACGCATTAGTTGGCGCATAGGCTCGTAATTTAAATGGACGTCACTACTGGTTCTACACTTCTTCTCATAAATGTGCTTTTGATATGTGTGTGGAGACTAATCCCAAAAGATCGTCGAATGGTACTACTGACATCCCATGGTACTGCAAAAAACTTTTAAATATGCCTCCCTTGTTCTAGGAAAGTGAAATATAAAAACAACACATCCAACTTGGACAGAATCCATAGCAAATCTGAGGGGTTGTGATTATAGTTTATGATAGTTCACTCGCCAGCTAACGGCGCCCGTTTGGGTGATTAAACGGTCACGTTTTTTCGCTTTTATAGAATAGCCCTAATGCGACAAGTACACAATTTTTGTTTCTTCTTAATATGGACGATATGCGTTGTAAATTATTTTTTATATTTATGAGTCTTTTAAACTTTGACGCTTTTCCTTTTATCAATATTATGCAACTACGCAGATGTTGGTATTATACTGATATAAATCGCAATTATAACTATATTTACCTTTGATTTAATGGTTGTTTTCTAGTACATTATCAGTGAGTATAACGATTCAAAATAGAAATAACATTATGATAAATGACATAACTGTCCCACATATTTTTATTCAAGGTATTTAGTAAATATTAGATAATAGAAATATTGAAATTGTTTGAAAACATCAACGGATGTACTTTATATTATTTTTGTTATGATAACGTATGTCGCAATACCTGAGAAAGAGCAGAAAAACTAATAAGAAAAGCAGATGACAGACTCGGGGTTTCCGTAAGAAAGTTGGCCATATCACAGGAATTAGCAAGAAATGGTTTATAAATACCTAAAATGACGAAAGTGTCTTGAATATATCCTAAACCAATCAGCACGGATACCACGGATACATTTTACGAATCAGAGTCGTTATTATAGATGATGAAAAATACTTTTCACAATTTGGAAAATTCGCTGATAAAGTTCTGGTCTGATGTGTGATTTTGATAAGAGATATCCAGTGGATCGAGTAGAAGGTATATCAACAACTGTTTCACTAAATTAGTTGATGTTGTACGTCAACTTCACGCTGTAGAGGATATAATATTATGGAATGACTCAGTATCATGCCACTATGCAAGGGAACTCAAAATAACATACCTTCGGTATCAAAACAAAATGAACCTCCTAATTTAGCTCAGGCCCATCCAATTGAATGTTTATGGGTAGTTTTATCTCGCAAAGTGTATGTTAGAGGGTTGCCAGACGAAAATAAGAAACAATTACAGAAAAATACGCGGAATAGATATTCAAGTCGTCCAAAACCCAATGAGAGATGTTCTCAAAAAACTATACTTAGTTGAGGACCATGAAATCCTTCATTAAGTTATTTACATTGTTAGTTGATTATTATTTACTTATTTGAAAAATATATGGTTGAATATTTTATGCAAAAACTATTGGGACACTCTTCAATTGTTTTGTATCTATTTATATTAATAAATCAATTTTTCTTACAGGTATGTAATCAAGATTTCTTAATGGTGATAACCGGTAAGTTGTAGTTATCTTTTTTCATAATATAAACGAAAAAAATTAGTAGAAAATATTTAGAGGACCTAAAGCTTATTTTAATAAAATCAATTCCAACAAATTTTATCTTCTTCGATCGAAATGTCATTCTATATTCATGTTACACATTAATTTCTTTCCATTTGTCGGATATTCATAATTGTTGATTGACAGTGGTTGAAAATAACGTTAATACTGTCAAAAAATTCCTAAAACTAGCGATAAATAGTGAACTTTCGATGCGATTCGATTAAATATATTCAATTCTCTGTTTTGAGTATCAGTGTACCAGTAGTTTCATTTTCTTTTACTTACAAAATATTAATTATAAATATAGAAAAATGAAAATGAAAATCTATATTTACATCTTCATAGATAGAAATTGAAGATGTGGTCGATAGAGTCTGTAGATGTCTTCCTAACCACTTTGTTAATTGCATTATTGTTAAGGCTTGTAAATAAATAGTTTTTACGGTGATTTCAAAGAAGTTTTACACCATTCAAAATACATTTTATTATAAAAAAAACACGATGCCGTTAAATGTTTACAAGCTTACCATGAACTGACGTCTGTGAATGGTAATAAGCGTTTCAGCACTGATAATTTAAAAACTTCATTTTAATATATCATTTAAACCACTCGAAATTTTTCATATACCCTATTCTTTCACGTTCTAAATCTGTGCTTCTTTATCGTAAGTAACTTGTATGTTTTTTTGATAAGATGAATTTTAATAATAAATTGTCTGTCCTCCTTGATCCGCATTATCCGCAAATATTGTATAGTTTACAAAACTTTTGAATCTCGCTGTGGCGTTCCACATTTCCAGGAAATTGAAACTTTGAGCCCTAACGTATGACATTGATTTATATCCTTAGAACTTTTACTCTCTTACGAGCCTTCGGCATCAAAAATCCGTCCAAAATGTTAAATCCAACTCCATAGGCGGCAACAAAGAGAATATCATATGAATTTAGTCTTTTTTTTTCTCATTCTTTGTTGGTTTCAATATATAAATCCTCAAACCTGATAATAGAACTACCAGAAATACGGGAATCGGCATTTTTCAAGTAATAACCATCATTTAATGAAGTAGAAGATGAATTGAACATGATTTTAAATTGTTCAAAAACTATGACTTTTCGAAATCGTCTTCATTAACGTTAGTCAAGTGGCGGCAACAACTTTTTTGTTTCGAAAATAGTTGGAACTAATGGCTTGATGATTCAGTACTATACTAAGAAAAATAAACTATAATAGAGTGTCTTTTTTACAGTAAAATGTAGAATCACACGCTCATTCAACATAATAATTCTCATTATATGCAGGTGCTTTGTAGTATTATGAGTCTCAGGATCAATTGGTTATTAAGATATTCTCTTGTCAAAGCTTTGTATACGCTAAAATAGTTTTTATCTACAATATTCTCACTAGAGAGTCGCAATTTGTATCTTAATCTGTTAGTTTTACCAATTATTTACAATTTTAGCCATATATGTATAAATCTGCCCTACAATCTTCAGCTTTTTTCATTTTTCACGTTTTTTCTACATCTCCTCTGATTACAGATAACTAGGTCCAGACATTCCATGCTTACTTTTGACTTATTAATTGTTCTGTTCTTTTATGAATCATTTTTCTTATTACATATAATTTTGAATAAAAAACTTTTTTATACCATCGAGTTCTCTCCAGCATTTACTACCTTTTGACCAAAAAGTGGAATTGATATCCGGTTCCGGGATATTAGTTTTCGAATTGAACTTTCGTGGTGATCTCTGGAGTGTACTACGCAAACCACGTTCTATCATAAGTTACCAGGAAGGACAGTGAATATTTCTAAATGTTGTGAATAAAAATATGTTAAACTACTTATCTTTAAACTGTCGCAAAAACTCGTCAAGCCATTAACTTTATATGTCTTCATTCATGAAACTTGGTCGATCAGATTTTTCTTCATCAAGGATATTTGTCCTGTCTTTACGATCATTTTCACCAACTAAAGAGTTCAATAATACTACTACCCACGGTAAACACGTCTTCTTTTAGCTTTTGGTCTGTTCTGAAATGCGTACCTTCCAAGAGTTCATTTAATTCAGGAAAGAGATGGAAATCACGTTCCGTTTTTTTGTCATCCATCTAGGCATATCCGGTCTCTCAAAATGTAAATGCCGGACTTGCTGATGAATCATCTCTGTGAGGTCCGGAACCATCACCCTTCCATCTATTAGCATTGCTTTCCACTTTCGCAAATATTTCGTTGGAAAACGATGGCCGACCACAAAGTTTTTCCTCATGGACGTCATTGCGCACATGTTGCACGCTCATACACTTTTCCCCATACACGGCTGGGTATGAATGTTCACGGGAGGAACGTTTTTTGTGTGTAAAAAACGTAATTCGCACTTGGCGTAAGTATCAATTGGAAACTCCATGTTTCATTGCTACCTAGATAAGAATGAACGTTGTAGACAGGTCAAAGGGGTGGAAACTGGGAAACAGGGAGCTAATCTCGCCAAATCCAGCCTAACAGCGTTTCTAGCGTCCTTGAAAAACCTCGTATTCTTGTTGGACCAAGCGTTAGTTCAAATATTTATTATAAACAATCTTTTTTTTTCCACTTTTTCTTTCAAGGTGTGAATATTATTATAATTTAGGTTTTCTGTAACTTCCTATCCCTTATTAGTTCGTCTTTTCTATCCATCTATCCAACATTTTTTTAACGATTTATATATTCTTATTCAAGTTTTTCTTCGACATATACTTTGATTCCATCTGCTCTTCCAAACTTTTGTTTTTATTTGACTATTCAGGTTTCCAAATCCAGTTCTTTCTACTAGAATCCCCAAAAATACAAAATTAAAATAATATTGTTCGTTTCTTGTTGAAATGTACCGATAGTATGCACCGCCTATGTACTTGTACTCGTAACGTCAACCGGAAGATTTACAGACAAAAATAAAATGTATACATACGAGAGAACAAAATGACAGAAGTTCCTCACCATAAATTCTCAAAATGATAAATTTGATTTCGTCTCATCTAAAACGTTAATTTCGATACAGAAAAACAGAGAAAAATATTTGCAGGTTGTAAGTGTGATGTTGGACATTTACAAAGACTTCAAAGGAACTTCAAATTGTCATCAAATCACCAAAATAAGATGGTAAAACAATCGCATTTGATTGTTCCTTACTTTTGAAAATAGGGAATGTGGATTATCAGCAGTCAAGACTTGGGATTCTTCAATGCCGAATGACTTCATGGAACCAAAGGTTTTATTTGCTGTTTGGTGTATGAAAAACACGAAATACTCATGAGAAATTATCACACGATAGCGTTTGCGAGATACGCGGCGCAAAGCTTAAAAAAGGAAATATGTAGAGATCTAACCAGCGCGTTTTTCTTTTATTTCGAAAAGTTCTACACAATGATGGTCTATTTCATTACAAATCTTTTGGTTTTTAATGTGAAGCCAGTTCCTCTATCGTCTGTTACAATTTGATCTTTGAACTGAATCATATATCTGCTTCAAATTTATGAATATAGATAAACAGATTGTGCCAGCAAACCAGATGACAATGCTGCTGGAGGCAAGTTAGAACAAGTGAACCTGGTGGCTGTGGGCAGCGGGAATCAACTGAGTAAGTCAGTGCAATGAGTTTGACATGGAAATAGATGAGTGGTAAAAGTTCTGTTGTGTACAGTAGCTCCAGGAGGAATGATCCTAAGATGGACAGCGTAACGAAGCTAAGCAGCTTTACCAATTATTCTTGTAATTGCTCAATTTTTCATTTTTTTTTAGAAGGAGTGAGGATATATCAAAATAGCTTTATTGACAATAACGATCGATAGATTTTTTTTTCAGCGAAAGCACGACGCACAAAAGAATGAATATTTGTGGTGTTGTTGGAAGTAGCTTCTTTAGATCCCGCAACTCGTAATATATTCCCGAGCATAGAACGTTGCCAATTTACACCGATGGAAAAATTTTAATGGGGCCATAAATGTGAATTGTTACAAGGAACGTGCCGTGTCTATTTCGGTGGAAATTTTCATTTTGCATGTTTCGATACAGTTCGCTGATGTCGAAAACACCTGCCTCTTCAGTCGAAATGGTGATTTGTTGTTGCAAATATTGCCGACATTTCGCCAACAAGAAAACGACGCGACGGTAACGATATTGAGAAAGTCACGTTCCTAGCACCCGATGACTTCTTTTTTTCCTTTACTTTCGCTATACGCCGCTTTCATTATAATAAAAAATATTGACAACCTGGCCAAATGTTGTCATTTTTGTCAGCCGAGTTCGCGAAATTACAACGCGTCTCAATTCGATGTATAAGAAATGAAATTTTTTCAATTCATTTTTCCTACAAACGATTGAGTACATTTGTAAAGGGAGTTTATTATATACACTTTTCAATAAATCCGCTACCATCGATCATAAAAAGTGAATTTTACGAGCCAACAATGTAATCTGCATATAGAATTAATGACTTTTCTTTTTGTTCCCTTATGATCCTCTCCCTTTTTACCAAAAATGAATGAGGGTTCAATACAAGATCGTAAACAACATCAATGATGTAGCCGCCAACAAATTATAGTGGAGTAAAATAACATTAGTCATTGTTTTTTATTCGCGTCTTTACAAATAGATATGCGAAAAGCAATAATGCGTATGTTATGAGAGTGAGTGCGTATTAATATTTCATATCGTACACGTTTACTTCATGCATAAAATATGGCCGTAAATCTTTTCTCTATTGAAAATCATGTTGCGGTTTTCCTTGTCGAAAATTGCTCGTAAAGTTTCAAAGTGGATGGTTCTGAAGTTGCCATTATACGCCGTAGGGCGAAATTTTATGTTTGTTTTGGGGTTAATATGAAAAAAGAACAAATCCTTTGAACAAACCGTCACTTGATAACTTTTAATCTAATTTGGTTTTTGTTTTAACTAACTCTAAACAGATAATAAATACGTTTAACCACATAACTATTCTTAATTGCTTTTCTTTTCCACACGAATTGAAAATTTCGTTGAATTTGGTATAAATGTTGCGCTTAGTATCGATGACATTTCCCAAGGAAACTTGATTACGTCAAAATGTTAATTTTTACTAATCCGATACATTTTTTTGACCATTAACTATTTTTAACTATTTATTTGGTACTAGATGAAAATAATGATCGAATTATTGTGAAATCTACCACCTTTGTCGCCAGATATTTTTGATCGGGAGCTTTGCTTACGAAATTATTAAAATGTTGTGGCGTAAAAGTGTTTGCGTTTTTAGCTGTACGATTCTACAATTGATATTCAAGGAAAGCAAGAATTTTCCTATAATTATCTATATTCATTTTCCTCATTATACGAAAAACTCCATTATTGTAAGGTCTGGGGATCTAGCAAAATAAAATGTCACACATATTTTCCCATATCGTCTGTCACTCATGTGATTATTTTAGCCAAGCAAAAATCTTTTGTGAATAATGACTCTTGTGGCTTTTTCGTGGATATTCTCCCTCTCAGCTTTGAAATTAAACACCATTGGTAATAAAAGTAATTACGTCCGAAAACATTAATTCATGAAAATGTCTCTTTTCTTAGAATAACTCCGCTTAAAACAAAGAGAACTGTTTTTTTTGCTTCGTGACCATCTGTCAAATCTCTATTATATTCATACTATAAAAATAACTGCTAGAAGTACAATCTGTTTCTATATATATATATCGTAGATCTATAGACAAGTTGGGATTTTAACTAATAATCCAGGATAATAGGGTGATGGCGCGCCACGTATGCCTGTTCTCCCGGAATATCAGCCAAATGCCGGACAATAGACTATTCGTCGAAAAATGACGAAGTGTTTGTCTATTCTCCTGGGACTTTAGCTAAAAATCGGCCAAATTGTTTAATAGTCAGAAAGGTAATCGCGGTATATGGGATAAAGAACAGTTAGACAAAGTAAAGCAAATTTTACTCGCTGGTCTTCCAGACCTAAAGCTTGCAATACTTACTATCATTATGTGAATAGCTATGAACTATTGCAAATCGAAAATGAATGTCACGTAATAGTAAAAAGAAAGAAGCAAACAGATGCTGTTATTTACTGTGTGCTTGTAGAAGATTATTATGAGAAAATTTTAGAAGCTCATGCTCAGACTAGTTAGGTTAGGTTAGGTAAACAATGTGGAACAAACCGGTGTTCTTGTTTTAAAAATAAAATAAAATGTATTTTGACATGCAAAAAATAAATAAATAGAACTTCTTTTATCCTATTTTTCTTCATCTTATTCTGTAAACCCAATAGTCTGTTATCGGAATTTTAGCTAAAGTCCCAGGAGAATAATCTATTGTCCGGCATTTAGCTGATACTCCGGGAGAATAGGCATGCACTCCATCAGCCAACTGCCTAATAACCTGGTATACTAGCTAAAATCCCAACTTGTCTATTTACCTACGACATATACATATGTTTGAAGCAGATGATTCAGTTCGAAGATCAAATTGTAACAGACGATAGAGGAACTGGCTTCACGTTCAAAACCAAAAGATTTGTAATGAAATGGACCATCATTGTGTAGAACTTTTCGAAATCAAAGAGAAACAAACAAACAAACAAACAAACAAACGCTATCGTGTGATAATTTCTCTTCAAATGAGTGTTTGGTGTTTTTCTTAAACGCTAAAGAAACTTGTATCCTCTCGATACACACCAGAGACCAAACAGCAAATGAAACCTTTGGTTCCATGAAGTCATTCGGTATTAAAGAATACCAAGCTTTGACTGCTGATAATCCACATTGCCTAATTTCAAGAGTAAGGATTTGATGACTATTTGAACCATTTCATCAAAAAACGGTTCGTCTTTACCTGGAAATTTTGTAATTTCCATGGTGAAAAATTCATGAAATATGTATGAAAAATAACTGACTAAGAAGGAAGAGATTCTATTGCACAAACAATGAAATCATCTCTAGGGAAGAAAGGTTGGACGTAGTGTGAAAATCACTGCGTCTCATCCAAAAAGACCTTTTTGATTCGCCTTCTTACATCAATTAGTACTTCTCAATCATAGGTAGTGGTGATTTATGTGGAGAAATTTTAAAAGCCCGATCCAGACACTCCACAAGATTAAACGATAAACACGAGAGAACTTAAGTGCGAGAGAGTGGTCGGTGCGCTAACTATAAAAACAAAATGTATGACGAGAGTGTGGATAGCTAGTCGCCAAGACTCGTGTCGGATGCCTCGTGCCTTTGCCTTTGTTAAAAGTTTTAAACGTTTGATGGTTAGTGATTTTTTGAATGGAATTATGAAACTACCCTAATAATAGCTAGAGATTCGGATAATTAGTGGCACATATGACAATGACAGAATATGTGCGATCAAAACGCCATAAATAAACAACTCAACTGTCAGTTGTGAATGTTGATTATTGTCTCCATTATTTTATTTCCGATTCATCATTTTTTTTTGTTTATTTCAATCAACAAAAGAATCTTATCACCTGTTGTCGTGTAATCATCCAAACGAGAGAAAAAACCGCGTCGTCCGAAAACAATTGAATTTGTAACGCTCTCTTGCTCGTTAATTTTGACAATGGCCAAAAATTACGGTTTCCAATTATCTCTCGCTAAATAATTAAATTCAAAACAATTTTGTCCCATCAATTAACTGCGATTCAGTCGGAAGGAGGACGGGAAAGTTTATAACTAAATTTCTCAAAATTGTTTTAGATGTCACGCTTGTTCGGGCGAAGAGAAATATTTAGGTACGAGATGGGAAAAGGGAAACAAATGGAAAAAATGCGATGAATTTTTGATAAAAGCTGTTCGATATAATACATAATTATATTCAAGGTCATAGGTCAAAATAAATAAATTATAACAAGTGTTTATATTGTTAGAAAAGTGATTTATAACTGGTGGTTTTTTTTTTAATAAAATAGGATGACAAAATAAAAGGATTTAACGTATTGACGATGGTCCTCGTGACAGAGAAAACACAATAAAAAAGATCCTTGATTTCTTTAGTTAGATGAATACAAATAGAAAGTATATCAAGTGACCGAAGACTCAAAATTAGAAGAATCAAAGGAAAATAAAGACAAAAGAACTGGAACAGTTGGTGGACATGGCAGAAAACCACGAGGTATAAGGAAAAAAATGAAGAAGATACTAAAAGATCTACGAGCGATCGATTCTAACGAATTTTTCTCAAAAATATACAGACTACCATCATATATCCGCGCTAAAACTACCAAGCTATCTCTGTGAGGTATGGATGTCACTAGTAAGTCTTCTGGTTATGTGCCCGATTGCCGATTTTGATGTGTTAGATCGTAAACGTCGTTTAAAGTGTTTTCTTTAAGTTTTCCCCATTTTGCTCTAAAAAAATATCATTATTAGGTGTTGGTAAAACTACCTAGATAGCGAAATTTACGGATATGATCTAGAAACAGTCTTCACAATGAAAGCACCAGAAAGCTTGTTTTCTTTAATTTTGAAGTCGTAGAGATTACGTACATTCAAAAAACAAAAATTTTGTGTGTCCACTGTGTATAGATTTTAACGCGATACAGCTTGACTACATGATAGTGATAAATTCCAATGTTTCAGTTTGGAAACAATGAAGCAGCTCCGGTCAGCGCCAGAGGCAGTAATTTGCGAATAAGCGACCGTTGATAAACGCGAATTGACCAAACAATATTTGCTAGTAACTTTTGTTCAAACCTAAATAACAAATGAACTATAGAATACTTGAATAATTGTTAAGTGAAATGGTGAATAATTTAGAGGAATTTGTGTATGTATTACGTTAATGTTTCATGCATTCGAAAAATATTGTTAATTGATGTAAAAATTTAATATAAAAACTCGTCATCATTCAAATAATGTCAATACCATGTTGCCAAACTAGTTTAGTCTGATCAAACATTACTTATAAAACACCCTCTGTATTTTTAGTATATAAAATTTATTATAGTATGGATAACTCGAATTTAAATTTCAAATGTTCAAAATTATTCACCATAGTTAAACTTGTTCAATCGACAAAAGCATTCTTATTGTATGTGTGGCTCAGTATAATCTTCGCAAATCTTCAATAAAAGTTTTTTAAATTGCAATTTGTGAGTCGTTGAAGTATCTAATTAAGATGTATCAGGAGAATTTATAAAAAAAATGCTCAAAATTTGAAATTTATTAGAAACGGCGCTGCCGGCAGTAAAATACCTAAACTGGAAAACATTCACAAAGATTCGTGGATGCGGTTAATAGATACAAATAGTAATGATTCAAATAATACAAATGATCAATTTTAAGTACAACGCTTTTCAGTTTGTAAATAAAACTAACGATCATTAGATTCATAACGCGATAATTTCATCAATTTCTATTGAAGCAAAATTTATGCTTGAATGAAAACTAAAGCAACCAAATATTTTAATGTCATTTAGTCGAAATTTTCCTTTATGCATATAGTCAGCTAAACCCTAATTAAACATTTTATGACGTAATGTAGGGGATCCAGTTTTTATTCCATACCAAGCAAAATCTAAACAAGAAAACAACTCTTTTAGAGTAAATCCATATAAACTCAATATTCCTATTTTTTCGACTGTAGCTTTCAAATAGATTAAGATGTTATCCCACGTAACCACATTCCTTGGATATCCTGAAACATTTGGGGTTTATGGGGATGAGGTTTTATGGATATCGCTTACGTTTCCGATTTAAATTTATTAACGATAGCGGTTCGGTCAGAATTATATTAAGCGGTACATGTTGAAGTGGGCATAAATGTTAACTTCTGCGACTTTCTACCAACTGTTACTCGTTTCCTTCAGAAAATATTTTCAGAAAACTACCATAAAAGTCAATCGGAAAATGTATGAGTAGGTATCCCATAAGACCCTGAAGGCGGGTCTCCCCACTATTGGTTATTTTAACTGATTTGATCATAAAATTATAAGATAATTATTAATAATAATTCACTGACATCTTTTTCTCATATATTTAAACAGTTTTTAACACTGAGAGCTTTCTTACTTACTTACTCACTTAATTTATTGATACACTAAACTATCCACTTCACTATTCACTAACTTATTACTAATCACTTTATAAGAACGGCCACAACATACTGTAAATAAGTTATAAAAACAATATGAAGAAATTTCCGCGATATGTAAAAAAATTTAATGTAAATGTCCCTCCTGGGAATCGTACAGGCTTCACGGTCCACGTCATTGAACGAGTTTGTAACAACAAAAACTTCTTATGTCACCTGGGATATAAATTTAGGAAATACTGAATAGAATGTTTCGTATATTCTCATCTTAATCAAGGGCTAGTTAGTTGAGTCCATTTTCGAGGTACTTGAGATAAACAGCTCGATACAGCAGCTGCAGCTTCAAGTTTATATTCATACTTACGTTCAACTTTTCTGATAATTCATACGAACAACGTTTGTCGGATCAGCTCTAATATAAAAGATAAAATATAATGGAAAGTTAATAAAGTAGGTTTTACGAGAAAGGAAAAGCTTGAGAATTCCATATTCAAATGGGAAATCCTTGTAGATCGCTCATAATATGCGGAAGTAGTAGTCATCAGTTATGATTTGTCGATCTTTTTTTATATAAAAAAAAATCTCTCGATATACAAACACACACTTCTTCTATTTTTTCTGTTCAATTTCTTGGTTATCAATATATTTAATAATAAAGTTATAGAAAAGTGAAAATTAATTCTGCTCGACTTTGCGTCTTGAATTTTTACGTTCCGTGACTGTCACAATTTGTTCCGATCATTTTCCAAATATGGTGTGCATTTTAGCAATTTTGCACACACAACGCCGGGCATCTATCACTCGAACAAGCCGCGTAGAGAGAGAAGTATTCTTTGGAAAAAAGTATAAGCCATCTCAAATCCGGCTGCTGGTCCAAACGACTGTAAGAAACATTTTTAGAATAAGAATGAGATAATATAGCCCTAGTACAGGTCCTCGATCCTATAAAACATTCTGGAATTACAATTACAAAAATACAGCGTGTTACGTTTTTCCAAAGCTTTATTATTATTTGAAATCCAAGTATAACGAAATTGAAAAAAGTCATCCACGTAAAAACTTACGAATTAAAACGCTATTATCTGAATATTATAATAGAAAGGGATTTGATGTCGTGAAATTAAAGCTGAGTTAATGGAAACGAAATAACTACCAATTACCACTACGTTAAATTATAACCGGTGTCGTCTGATCGCGTACGGCTGTGTACTCGTCGCAGTATAATAATTTATGACTAGCACCGATAGATGACGTGCGGCCACGCAATAGTTGAATATAAACTAATAGAGCTTTGAATAATGAAAAATCGTATGCGAATGAGAATATATCAACTCGTCAGGTTTCCTTCTAATATCAAAACTTATATTTTCCTAAATAGTACCTTGATAGGTAAATTATAAGTTTCTTACAAAATTTTGGACAACGTTAACAAAACATTTTTCCTGATCATTCAGTTTTTCTTCAAATCTCCTGTCATTCATCAGTTGTCATATGTGTGGACCTACAAATACTCCTTCAATTTTGCCACGCTGAGTTTAGGGAATTTCTCTTTCATATTTACAAATTCACTGTCACCTTTAGTCAATTTCTCATGTTTAGAGGGCTCTCACGAATGTCAAAGCTCACAATTTACAAGATAATAATATGTCCAGTACTCGTTTCGAGGCATGAACTATGACGACGACAAATGAAAAGATTTTGAACTGCTGGGAACGTAAGATTTTTGGCCCTGTTTGCGAGAACGGTGCGTGGAGGATCCGAAGGAATACGAACCGGATTTGATGGAGTTCGTCCGGGGGATGCGTCTGAGGTGGTTGGTATACGTGGAGAGGATGCCTTCAGATCGATACCCGCGCAGAGCCATGTATTTGAGTACGTTGAGGCGGACCTGATCCAGTTAGGAGTTCGTAGATTGAGGCACCATGTTCAGGACAGAAATGATTGGCAGTCGATTGTTGAGAAGGCTCTGATTCATTAAGAACAAAATTTTATAAATTCCTCAACGTAGGAACGTCATTACACTCTGCTAAATCACCTGCTATAGAAAATTAAAGTTTTTTATCGTCACGATGTCGAAAATAAGAAATTAAGTATCACGAAAAAGTGAATTCCAGTTGTTTAATTTAAACCCCCAAAAGCTCAGCCTATTTTTTAGACAGATGCAACGCACGTTCTGAATCGTTTAAATAACTTTTGATTGGTTCATAACTTATGCCACTATCTTCTTATCGCCCTGACTTAGAACAAGTTTCAGTGTAGAATCCTGACTTTTTGATCTATTCCGAGGTTTTGGCACAAAAAATCCGTTATTATACACGATGAATCTGTTAATCCAAAGTCATGTTTGGATACTGTATAGTGTACTTGGACTTTGTTGCAATACCTTTTGTTCGAGTGAAAAAAACTCCTTCGGTTCGGTCCAAATCATTGTTACAGCAAATGGCAATTTGTCTGGGTTCTTATTTATCCCAACTTAATAGCTGAGATATAAAATTTAATTCACCACACGCCTAACCTAACTTTCGGTGTTATTAGAATACTCTAGTGGCATCTTTACGAAATAACAAACGTATATAGAAAGTAAGTTATCTAATTGAAGTTACTCTAAAAAAAAACACTGGACGTAATTGCAACAAAATTATTATATATTCTTGATGAGGGTACACAAACACTAATCTTCATTCCTGTGACAAAAACAATGTTTACCAGTGTAATAATACTTTCGTGTCAACAGAAGCGGACTAAATTGTTTTAATTTGTTAAATTAGCTGTCTAATCTCATTTGAGTTCGTTAGACTATAGCTAATGGTCCTTTTCCTTATATTTTATGTCATAAGTCTCAAATGTATTGAAATGAATCTGGATAATATCGTATAACACCTTTTTTGATTTTACAACAACAAAAAACATTAAGTAACATCTTTTGTATATATTTAACTTATCCATTAAAAGAAAATTACCTCATTTGAAAGAAAATCGCCCTTACTGAATGATTAAGAAACAGATTTCGCCCCTATTAAACATTTATGTATTCACCTCCATCAGACGTAGACTCAGGTAGCAGCCGATTGTTTTCGAAAGTTAACAAATTTAAGTATAAAGTAACTACTGACATACAGTGATGGCAAGTTTCTTGATTTATCATTTCTTCAATACATATAGGTTAGTATAAACATCTGAATATCCATAATACTATGAGATAAAAAAAGCAAAATACATATAAAATTTGAGCAGGAACGCCGTTGGAAATAAACAGTTATTATGATTAAAAATTAGAAAAATTTATTGCCATCAATAAAACCAAAACACATAAAAAAATAACTAGTTTAGTATAAATGTAATGTAATGTTTTTATGATCTACTAAAGGCTAAGGTTACTAGGAGTGTGAATTTAGAATATCTTATATTGATTTTAATTATTTATAAGGTAAACCTCATAAAATAACCATTGGTAGTATTCTACAGCGAACCTTTCCTCTTTATATATCTCTGTTATGATATATTTTGCCTTATAAGTTTCATAAACACTTGCGACTTATCAATTTATCGTTATCCATATTGAAATAATCAAATCACTCAATATTCCCATCACGAAAACACCCAAAATTTTGAAAACATCGAATTTGATAGCTCCAATAATTAAACGATATCATCAAGTAGAAAACAGGCAAAAATTGTCATCATTTGTATGTCTGGGTTTCCAAATAAAACCGGCTTATTTCAAAACTTTTATTCTTATAATTAAATTTTGAATTTGAAAGGAAGGGAACGTAATAGATATTCTTCTTCTTCTCCTCTAGAACTGTTTCTTAGTTTTTTCCTCCTATTTGGGGACCTTTGCGATTCTATTCATTTATCGTATTGCTTTTCCTGAATCTTCATCTTTCCACTGTTACTTGTTGTATCCAAGTTTTCCTGATTCCTCCTTTCCTTCTTTTCTTATGCCTTTTTGCTATTATCGTTTTTTTGTGTCCATACCAATTCAAACATATTTTAACTATTTTTTTGCTTCATGGCTCCTTTCCTATAAGTCATTATTTCCCTGTCCATTCTCGTTTTTTCTCCTATTTTTTTAGTTTATCATCTTCACTATTGATAATGTTATTATGATTATTATAACAATAGTTAGCATACTGAATCTACAAGTTCAATTCCAAACTTTCAGCACCGAATCTTCAAAGCTCTACCTACATACGAAGCAGTCATCTAGCGGTATCATAGTATGGATCAGTGCAGGTTTAGGTTTGATATTTATTTTCCATTTTGTTTCGTAGTTACTATTTTTTCCCCTGATCTTTTGTGCAGCGTATTTTTCAACTTTTGACTTTTCATTTCAGTTTCAAAACATCATCACCGTATCAAATTTGACAAAGTAATCATTATCGATATTAAAAACCGAACCTATTTCACGAATTTAATGTGAATTCATAAAAATTTTTTTACATAATTTAGCTGTGCTATGTGTAATATACAATTTAATTATTTATAATTGTCTATGAAGTTCAGATGGATTTTATTGTTTTTAATTAAACATTTTGTTTTATTTCAGGTAAGTTTTCGGATTAGAAATGGGGCGGGGAATCCTGCCGCTTCGTCGTTTCGGGTAGGCCGCAAGGCGTTAAGATAAGAGGTAAAGTCTTGAATTTATTAAAGCTAAATTCGGCCAATTTTCTTAAATGGCCGATTAAATTGTACCTAATTTGTTTCGCGAGTGAGCGCCGAGCTTATATTAAAACTCCTTCTTCGGCTACATTTCAAATGCCGACGAGATGGTCGCCTATCGCAGGATCGTAATGTTTCACTTTCTTAAAATAACGTTCGTTCAAAAAAAAAAAATGAGCTCAAAATCAGTTTTATTTGAGGAATTAATGCTTTATATATAAATCGTAATAATTTACTAATTGAAAATAGAGAGAAATGATTTATTGTCGAAAAATTGTTACAAGTTGTAGACAAAAGCTTGTGAAAATAAAAATATGCAGAAAAAGATGATACCGATTTGATTTCAATTGGCAAGTGATTGTGCACTTTTTTGCATTGTAAAATATTGAGCCATTAACTAATTCTGAATGTGGAGTAGGTAGATAAAGGTCGTGCTCCGCGTTCCTAAGTGGATAGTGTGCTTACGAATTAGGCAAAAGGATTCAAAGATGAATAAGAAACGAATTATTAATCTTTCAAAGAAGTCCTGGCAGTGAGCCCTGCTGTTTAGTTCCGAGTAAATATCTTCTGTAGTTTGAAGATTCGCTCAAATTGAGTCGCACCACACGTACCTCAAAAGGGAGGACATAATAGACTGTTAAGAAGGTGGATAAGTTCGGTTTTTTGAAAACTTATTTCAGCGCAGAGCAGAAGGAACTTATATTTTTATGTAACTTGCATTTCAAGCACTTGTCCACAACAAGCCCTAAGAATTTTACAGATTTAACGACGTCAACGTCATTAGAAATTCATCTTAAATTTCCTTGATATTAAAGAAAATAAATATCTTCGATTTAATACGTTCTTCTAGAATTCTTGTATTCCATATTCGTCATATTAATCTATATGATATTTATACCGAATACACTACCACTACACCAACATTCAGAGAGGCAAACAGTTCACTTTCATTCTCTGAAGACGGTTACTTGGTTTCTGAAACGTGCGACAGACAGTCCAATTGTCAGTTTCAATCCATCTTACAATCTTGGATCGATTATAATTTTAATTCTGGTAGTGTGTTCGTGAATTGATTTTCTTTTCGAATGATGAATTGAGTTTTGTAATTTCATACAATTTATTGTCCTTTCTTTATTTATTAGTATTCCCCGCGCTTAGCCCAATCTTTCAGCATAACTTTTACAATATCATGAAATCTATGAAAATTTTCTATATGCTAGTTCGTAATGGTTTTACTTTTGTATTTATTCATTGACACAATATGTTAAATTCGGTCCTGGTGTATTTTTAGTAAAGAAAATACGTTCTTAAGTTCAATTATTTTTCTGTCTTTCGTTCGGTGTTCCTCTAGCGAGGAACATCTATTTACGGGAACCCCTCATTTCGGTTTTTAATCTATGCCTTAATTTCAGCACCCAATTTTCAGTTGTATCTTAACGGCCGTTTTTGGCATAAATGAAGTCGTAAAAATATTTCTTTAGTCTGTCAACGACTGTGTTTTTAGCAATTTTAGTTGTACTGGGAGCTCGTTAATGTCGTCTTAAATACTTCTCAGAAATGTGTTTTTAGAAACTTTTATTGATTCGGCGTTTTGGTATATTTGAACTGTTTATTGGTAATTTTGAGATGGGTTCCAACTAATTGGTTGATTACTGATTTATTTCTAGTTTAGGGAAGCTTCAGTAAATAATATAATAATTCTATCGGTATAAGTCACAAAAATAGAATACTACTGAATATTTTTTGAATATTGCCTCATTAATATCAATATATGTCATTAATTTAGTTTATTACTTCTTCTGGTACGTGCATGTGTAGGTAAGCACGTTGTAATTTATTCCTTTTCTGAACGTCGAATAAACCAGTTGACATTCTCGACTTAGTATTTCATTCGGAACCAGTACAATTGGAAACACGTGATCGGAGAAATTACAGTATCCATGAAAAGTTATTGAAAAAGAAAAATGTTTGCGTCTATTTTTTATCAACACTTGCTATGAGATATGGGGCGTTCTCTTCCAGAAAAAATCCAAAATTGAAGCTTTTCAGATATTACTTAGTGAATTTTTATATACGTAGAGAGTAATAAAACCTACTCACTAATCCAAAATTTAGTACGGTCATTTTAAATAATATTACAGAATACCTAATCTAAAGCGCCTGAGCCTATACAAGTTTTCCGGATTTTATTGGCTTTTTATACAACAGAACAATAAACAACGGTTTGGATTGGTCAACAGTCTTTTGTGTTGAAGATTATATAGCCGTATCATAAGATCTATTAGTACTTATTTGCTCATAAAAGCTAGAAATTCCGTTTTATTTCAATTTCAAGAATCTCTTCCCGACAAATTTCACCGAAAATACAATTTTAGGTTTTTCTATATAGTCCAAGATCTATTTAGTTTAGTTGCAACTTGCAAGGTACAGTTTCCAATCTATTTTGAACTCTAGTGTGATAATGGAAAATTTGGAAGGACCGAAAGTGTTGATGATACAGTGGATTTAATTAGTAGTACGCTTGGTGTTGGGAAATTTACGATTTACAAAGTTATCAATGAAAATAAAAGTGACGAGTTTGACACAGTACGTAAAGTTTCAGGATAAATCGCGATTTAAAAATCATTTCAAAGAAAGACTTCCAAGGAAATTACATCTATTCTTTTTTAGAAAAGATTTTTCCGCAGCACACTGAGGAAACATTCAAAATATATATGTTTTCACTGGGAAAAACATTCCACAAAATCTATTGTAATAGAAAAAAATTATATTGTAGTGAATGAGTGGGATTAACAGATCAGCTGTAAACACTGGGTTCCCCAGTATCGCAGGAAGAAAAAAGGACACAACAGATCCTTTGGGTTGTAGTATATATCTACATACATACAAGGAAAAGGACTACAAAAGAAATGAGTAATCAAAGAAAAATCATATTTCATTTTGGCGCACATGAAAAAAGATTTACAGAAATGACTGATTATAAAGAATATTAAGCTCCATCTAGATTTTGTGACAAAATAAGTGTATTCTTTATAGACAGAAATTCAAAAATGATGAAATTAATGAAAATCACAGAAAATCATGCTAGATCTCCACCATCTTATTGCGAACTAAACAGATAAAGGAAGAAGTTACAAGAAAACATCATTCAAGATGAGTGATGTTAACAGTTGTTTTTAGAGGCTTTAAATAACTGGCAGTTGATCAAGCGATTAACCTTAAAAAGGTTGATGCATCGCTGCACAGACTCAAAAATTGAGAAAAAAAAATGATATTGGTCGGAAATATTTCAGACAACCCTCGTATATTGATAAGATATAAATAAACTTATTCAACATTATTAAGACGAAAATTTGACGAGAGTTTACAACGTAAACAATAAAACTGCGGTTGGGTGGTTTTATTGTCGTATAAAATAGAGTTTTCAAATATCAAATAAGGCACTTTTACGAGCAAGTTGTTGATTGAAATGTATTTTAGGGTATCGGGTATACTAAGAACATCCAAAACATATTTAGAAAATATCATGGGTTGATTGAAATCTATAACTACGACGTTTTTAGCTCATATTTTTTATTAATTCGTTTTATGAAGCCCCAAGACTTCGACGCAACATTCCCCTTACCATGTTTGGTTTCCTCGATTAAACAAAATGAAAATGAAATGAGTCGATCAATTCTGAACATATGGTTGGCACGACCATAACAAGTAGCCGGAAAGCTGTTTTTGAAGGTCAGATTTACAAACAATAACAAAAGGAAAGGGCTCATCTAAAGAAAAAAATTAAGATCTTTGTATATAAATAACAGGCGATTTTTCCTATCGAACTTTTGGCAGTTTCTTTCTCAGAATTGTCCTTCTATATGGCAAAATAATGTATATATAACTTTATAAGCAAAACATCCTGAACTAAACTGAATCTTCGTGTTGTGAGATGTTTGCAGTCATTTTTCGGCAAATTTCTCATCATGATAAATGTTACGGCACACGTCATATTAAGAATCCGCCCCTGGATTTTCATTCCAAACAGAACCTCATCGTAATCGCTTCTCGTTGTCTACTTCCTCGCCCCCTATTTCTGTTGTATTTCCAGGAGGCTTTTTCAATGGTGAGCTTTATTGGCTAACACACGTTTATTTTATAGAAGAAATCAATTAGAAAATGTCGAGCCTTCTTAAAAAAGCTAAAAAAGTTATAATCTTAGTAAGCCTTCACCTTCTTTTAAGCTATTTTCAGACAACATTTCGACGTTACGATTTTGAGAATAAGCCCTGTATACAACTGATTATACCGTAATGATCTTAATTACTCAGAATCTATTGCTCGCATGACCACAAAGTAGGTGCCCTTATTACAAAATTTTTGTTGATTATTCTTCCATCTGTATCCGTATAATATGAACCTGAATTGAGAATAATTTTCCGATTTTCCGTTTGAAGCGACCGGTATTTTTGAATAAAGTATATGCAGATAATGTTGGACTAACAAATTATTAAATTTGCGAATCTCAAATACTTTGCATAATAAAGTAACAAAATCGATCTATACATCCTTATAACCAAGAGAATTGACTGGCTGCCCCTTGAGCCTCTCAAGGCTTTCTACTTCGTACTTTGATCTCAACTATGAGGACATTACGTAAACCCCAAGTCGTGCCTAACTCCAAACTGTTTGGATTTACGTTGAGCGTGTCCAATAGATAGGAATTTCAGGACGAAAGGGACTAGAAGGGTGGATCAGGAAACACAAATTTCACAAGAACTTTGAATTCTAACATAACTATGGATGAATTAGAATTGGTTGATTCGTTTTCAATAATATTCGAGAATGTTGAATGAATGTTACTATATACAGAGATATCAGAAAAGAATCGTCGTTTTTTCAAAATCCATTTTATTTGAAAGGATTTTATACATGCTTGAGGTAGCGACTATTTTTTGAGAATCAAAGTTCTATCCATTCAGTTTTCGAGCACTATCTCCTGAAACCGCTATTTCTGATCCTTTAAAAAATATATGACACCCGTCTAAGATGCTTAAGGCAAGTATATATGTAGATGATTCCTTGATGGGTCCATACAGATGTCAACGTTCCTGTTTAAACTTATGTCTAAGCTATCATTGCATGACTAATGCATTCTTTAAATCTCCTAGTAGTTTATTAGTAATCTTCAGTGATCTTAACCCTACTATGTAGTCCAATTTTTTGAATCTTGAATAGATGATGGGCTTTCCTACCTAATTTGTATTATCTGGGTTGTATATACATTATTGATATCAAACTAGCATGCGTGAACGTGCTTGGAGTTTTTATGGTGTTTAGTTCCGAATTTTCCCAACTACGCATAGTTTAATGGCACTTTTTCTTCTCGTGTAATGGTGTTTAGATTCAATAGACGCTATATTATACCATCTCGTAAGATCTTCCAGGATTCCTTTCCATTGACAAGCCAAGGTGGATAAATGAATGGGTTGAATATTGTTATTTTTCACTGACGTTTGAATAAGATCGAGTTGTATTAAAAATTATTTCGAAACGATTTCATGCAATGTAACTGGTTATTCGTATCATATATTCCCCATACAAAATACAATTTTTGTACGTGACTTGTTGCGGTTTTTTTTTTAAAAATCTATTTCGTTTCTAACTTATAGCAATCTCATTCTTACATTTTTCAGTAAATCTTTGCATTAGAGTTCTATATATGTAAGTAACACAACATTGAGCGACTTTTCATCCGTTGGCTTGCATAATAGAGCACGCAGCAGCCAGCGCCTTTTGATATATCGATGCGTGTCGAGATACCATCAAGAATTTACATGTGAAAAATTGTATTTTCACCATTTGAATAACTCTTCGGGTTTCTCATTCTATCTATCTCGCCGTTTCTTTCTATCTTTACTCTCTTTTGGCTCCCTAGTTTCTGATCAAGCGTGTGAGGCGAATACCGAAACGAACAATTTGAATTTGATGCGTTCGCTCTTTTCTCACATGTATGCATAGTACGTGCATTATTTTGTCTTCTTGTTGCGAAATATTGCACTATAAATAAACTTTATGGAATATATTCGCTGTTTCCCGAAGATATATTTTATTTTTTTCGAAAACTAAATGCATCCGACGAACGTGCAAACCTACCGATGCAAATTTATATTATCTACTAACTTTTAAATCCACCAAACGTATTTTTATTAAAAATATCATTCGATAAAACTTTTTTTTTTTTGGTAATCGATGTTATCAATGTTATCTCCTTTAAGAGCAATACAATCATATCATTCCAACGCTTTTCAAACTTCTCGATGCCGTACTTATAGAAGTATATCTCCGTTGTCTCGAAATAGGCTTCAGTTTCAGCAATTGCTTCTCTTCATTTGAGCTGAATTTGTCACCAGAGAGCATTTTTTTGAAAGCAGCGAATAGCCAGTAGTCATAGAGGGTCAGATCTGGACTAGACGGTGTAATTCGTTCAATTTAATCATCGTTGCCATCGACTTGTGAATCGGTGCATTGTCTTGGCCAAATAGTCGATATATAAGGACGTTTTTTTCTTGATTTCTGCATTCAATCGACCCAACAACTCTATGTAGTATTTCGCTATCGATTTTCTCTCCCTTTTTGAGATAAACGATGAACAATATTCCATCCGCATCCCCAAATACTGAAGCCATAAGCTGACTGTTGTGCCTTTGGATGGATTCATGTTTGATCCATCTGATTTATTACGTGTAAATATGGCCTAATTCTGTTCCGAATCATCAATACCTTGTAGTTTTTGATCGAGTTTGAGTAAACGCGACAACCACTTTGAAAAAAGTCAAATGTTCATGCATAATTCCAAACACACTGCCTTCTTATATCTTCATGGCCTCAGGTATCTTACGTAATTTCATTTTACGATTGGATATAACCAGATTTGAGGACTTTTTTCATATGTAATCATCTCAATTGGAAAACCAGAACGTTCATCATCATCGGTGTTTGTACGACTACGCTTAAGCTCAGCAAACCAATAGCGAATGGTTATTTTCGATGGAGCA